>NW_020442463.1:1618013-1649513 GCF_000699045.2 Agrilus planipennis | reverse complement strand
CATGCATAAACTTGAACGGATATAAACGTATAGAAAAAACTTTTTTTAAGTTGGATAGATCAAATTCCAAACAAAACATTAATTGTATTTAACAGTAAAACGGCTCGATAGAACGGTAGTAGTTTATTTTTATGACTTCAACGTTTTGTAAAATTTTGAACAAAAGAACGAGATGGTCTTTTACTTTCTAATGAAATAAAAAGAAAAACTAAAATTGTGCTTTAAAAATTTTACTAATAATAACTTATTCTACATCATAGGTACATAAGAAATAAAAAAGAAACAAAATCTCACTATAATAATATTATTAATTAATTTGGATTTGTTAATAATTAAATGCGAAACAAAACCGACTATATAAAGTAAATAAGATAAAACAGCTATAACATTTTTTACAAACCTAGTCAGAAATTATATTATAAATTATAAGCATCGTTAGTCTGGTAGAGACACCATCATATACTTTACCTTAATTGTTATACTATAATTTTTACATTTTAAAATCAATGTTACGAAAATAACAATTCCTACTCAGAAAGTGATGATAATTATATCTTTTAATAACAAATTTTTCAAAGAAAACAACATTCTATGTTGGTCACAGTAAAATCATTGCTATTAATTGCTTGTGATGCTATAACATTGATTTTCATTTTACATTTTCTTTGTGCACCTAAAACTGCATTCAAAAAATATTGAGTGATTCATTTTTTATTATTATCACAGTCAAAATACAGTTTAAATTAAAGATCTTTGTTACTATTTAAAAGCAACTTGCTTCCGTAATATTTAACAAAAAATATAGATATTAAACTTTTAACTTACATACACTTAAATTACTATAACTTTGAATTTCCACAAATTTATATGCTGTCTCTCAAATGAATCACTCCTTATTACATCCTTCATGGTTACATAAATATTTTACAAATTGCATTTTTTTTTGGAATAATAATCCAATTATACGATTTTATTTAACATTTATACTTTTTAAACCAGGTACCAGACTACGGATGCCGACCTTGACAAAACAGCTGATAAATACAATCAAATATCTTTTGCTGTCAAGAATTACTCTTATTTTATAGATTATCGAATCGGCACAAACTATAAATAGTAATGAACTCAGGTCAGATGTTTAGCACCAAAAAAATTCATTTCTTTATAAACTAGTTCAAAGATATTTATAATATACGCAATAGCAGCTACAAATAAACAAAAATTGTACTTAGAAATATTTCGCAAAATGCCCATAACGACGGGAACATTTCAGTATTCGTTTAATTTTTCGATCACTTTCTGCACCAAACACCACAAAAAAAGAAAATCCACGTGTAATTTCATTATAATATTAAGACATACTTTTGTAAAGTGGAAACTACTAATTGAATTACTTCTTTACGTTTATATTACTTATTTGAATTTAAAAATTGAAAAAATTGAAGAAAAAGAATAAAACTGAAAAAATGTATTTGATCTGACTAAAAAATAAAAAACGTCACTTGCATTAAGAAATCATATTCTGGTGATACGACGCAACTAAAATAAATCACCATTTTCAATTACAACAATTTTAAGCTAAAAGCAACATACATTAAGTGCTTTTTAACCGAAAAAATACTTACAAGCACACAGCTAAATTGTCATCTATTTTCGTAAGCAATTAAAAGTGACATTTGTCACATATGTGAAGATGCAACCTTGTATAAAGCGAATATTGTCCTTAATTTAACTTGTACATTTACACACAAAGACAAGAATCACACACGCACCCTTACACTTACACTAGACTCGAATGAATGCCAAACGTTATCGTTGTTGTAAGCAATAAGCGAAATATTTCTCAGCCTCAACAAAATTAGTGGTAAAACGATATTTCTAAACGACTTCGTTACGACGTTCCGCAGGGTTGGAATTGCTGTTGGAATTGCCTGAGATATGGTGAACTGGAACTAATCGACCATTAGCATCTGGCCAAAGACTTTGATACGAACTGCTAGTCGATGTAGTCGACGTGCTATCGGTATGGTCGGCTTCACCGTTGATACTGTGATGATCAGAAGCGGTAACGAAATTAACGCCATCCACCTATTACAAAAAAATAGTATATATTTTTACAAATGTAATGTCACTAAACTTCTAGGTCCCAGCAAGTTACTTAACATGACAACCGCCATCAGAATTTAAAAATTCTGTAGTTAGGTACTTAAATTATTTTTGATGGCGCGCCTTGGCAGTGAAACCTCCTCATATTCCTAATAACATGGCGTTTAATGCTATTGAAGAATGGAGTTCTGCATATAGCATATTAAAATGCAATTAGACGTTTAATGAACTTGCAAAACGAAATACTAGGAATAAAAATATTACTTTACCAAAAGCCAATTTAAAAATAGGTAAAACAAACAGTAAATGTAATAGTGTTTACTTTTGCAATCCTAAATCATGAATTAAAACACTTAAATGTTTCCTATAAAACTACGAAAAGCAAGTTTTTGGGTTTTTGACTATTTATAATATTATTTTAAGTCTTATACTTTAAGTTAATTATAAATTAATGTAACTTTGTTTGTTTTTGAGAATAGATTTGAATTTTAGATTTATTTCGATTGCAATTTTAGCTTTTAGGTTGTATGTTGCATATGTTAATATCAAGCAATCATGTATTACTCCCAAATCCCGACCGTTGCGACATACAGGTTATTTTTAATTACCCCCTGCCAAATGCTATGTGTGTATTGTGTATATATTAGCTTCAGTAAAATAGTATATTTTCTACACCTCAAAAAACAATACCTGTTGGGAAATAGAACGCGCAGCTCGTTGGAACGGATTCTCTGCTTGCTGAACAAAAGTTCCACCCTGCGTTACGTTACCGTTGTTATTCCTCACTAAAGGGGTCGTATCATCAGCATCTGAATCACTGTCAGACTCCCCATGAGGTGTCTCGTCATGCGCGAACACCTTTCGCTTACAAACTGGACAAACTCGACGATTTTTTGTCAACCAGGGGTCGATACATTTTGTATGGTAAGCTAAAAAAATAATAAACAAATGACGAAAATGTAATAAAATAGGAAAATAACTTATGAAATATTCATCATACAGCTACGTTTACATAATTTCACTCTTTTTGAAGTTTTTACAGCATTGTTTTTATTTTTCTTTTTTTGTTTTATCAAATATATAAATGAGAAACAAATAACTTTTTGTTTTTCCATGTGCAAAAAAAATTAACTTATTTGTATAGCATTTTCTTTTAATTTATACTATTTTGAAATTGTTAAATTATATACACAAGTATATGATATAGTAAATTAATGTTATATTCATAACGAAGCATATTGTGTACAAGTGACCCTTGATAAAACATCGTAAATATAACTATACTATCAGATGTAAACAAATGAAATTTTAAAGTAAATTAGATGAATCTATGATATAAACAAGAAAGCATAATGACAATGTTTAAATAAGTAATTTCAAAACTGAATGGTATTTTGTTGTTTCCTGTAATGCAGATATTGTTACTAATTTTATTATTATCAGACATTTACTTATTGATGATTATCAAGGATGCAAAAATAAAATATCAGTTCCCATATTAAGTTTTGGAATTAGCAACTGAAACTGTTACAAAAGCATTTCAAAATAAAAATGCCAATTACAGAACTTTTCAATATAATTACCATGGGCACATGGAAGTATTCGAAGTTTTTCACCCTCAACATAATCATCTAAACATATGGCACATGTATCATAAGGATCTCCCTTAGCAAATTTACAGACTGGAATTTTGTTTAAGGCTGAAGATGAGAGTCTATGTCTACGTTGCCTCCTTCGATCTTTTATAAACTTCACAATCTAAACATTAAAAAATAATTCTTCTGATTTTTTTCTCTTTATAATAAAAAGATAAAATACTTACCATAAAAATAACCATCACTATGAAACATATTCCAACCACAATTGCAAATGGTAACAGCAAATGGGTGTTAATGTTAAATGGTAGTTCTGAATTTATTATTATAAAATAATCTTTATTGTATGTATACAACTCTTTTATCATACTTCCTGTCGTTTCACCAACAAAAACTGAAGGGATGTGTATTCCATTAGGATTTTTGGCTGTCATAGACTCTAAAATATCTGAGCCTACATTATGTACTATAACCCCATCATACCAAGCATCTTGTGCCCTACGAACTTTATCTTCAAATGAACAATTAAAGCGTGCTACCAATAATATCCACTTTCCTGTGTAATTTGCCACCATTGGAGGCTTTGAAACAACAGTACATGCTTCTGGTGGATCAGAATATACCACAAGACCTCTTAGGCCTACTAAAAATTTAACAAATGTAGATAGTACACAAATAATTTTATACATATAGCAAATACTATAAATAGATGTAATATTGACCTTCATATGGCAACGAATTCCCAAAAGTTGAAGGAAGATCTCTAAATTCTTCTTCTATTTGTCTTCCATCCTATAACAGTTATTTTGAAAAGAACCGAATAATATAAAATAGACACTTACCATTGGCAGAACAAGGATATCTGCTCCTATGTGATGTAACTGCATCAATATGACATACAGGCCTGCCCATTTTACCCAAGCCATAGCTCAAATTATTATTTTCATACTCCAAATTGTTTAAATAAAAGATGCTGCCAATCTATAAAATAATAACAAGCAAAGGCATCTCTTTAATCAAAACACAATAAGTCATGTTCAAGGTAAATACTAACTCAAAACATTATAAATCGAACTGCTTAAAGTTTATTGTTAATAATTATTATAATAGTGTACAAATAATGGATATAATTAACCTGCATTAACCTTCACCAAATCACAAATAACTGGAAATCACCTCACCTAAAATCGTCGGTAATAAAAAGGCAATAGCGTTCACATTATAAAAAAGTCTAGCTTTTCAGTAAAATCGTTTGATGAACAACTACTATCACACTATCAAAATTGTTAATTTACAAAAACAAATTATTACATCCAAAACTTTTTGACAGCTTACTAATGAACTATTGAACCATTCATGAAATTTTCTAATAACCATAGCAATGCGTAGTAGTAAACATAGATGTAGTAAACCAATGATAAATTTTCAATGTTTATTCAAGCTCTTCAAGCTGATTCATACATTGACAGCAAATTAAAAGTTTTAGTAGTGTCACAACATACTCTTACTGTATATAATTTATAAAAACGAAATCGAAAACATACGGCTCCTTAATTTACAGTTACATACTGTTTCAAATATTGAACCGCTAGATGCTGTTCATATGCTGTTTTAATAACTGTTCTATAAAAATTAACACATGTGATTATCCTTACCTCTATGATTTCTATGTATATAAATTTAAACGAGCATGGTTCAAAGCAGTTCTGAGTAGTTCTAAATGTAATAAATATTGTAAGTGCATTTGCAGGTGTAAATTATTATACGAAATTGTATAATAAAATTATAACTAACTGAATAATGGTGGTAAAGTGTGGCAAATAAAAATTCACAAGGATTTGTGCAGTTTAAAATAGTGGATTAAAGGGGGCTTTTATTGTTTATTTCAACTGTCTCCTCCAAACAGACATATTTTATATAATAAAAAACGTTCATACATATACAGATGAATTATTTAAAGTAGAAATTGTAAAATGCTAAAAAATAAAGTATGTCGTTATCTCCATGGAAAACCAAAAAAACATTTATTTGTATAACTACTTTAGTGATAGGTAAGTATAATTAATTGTTATAATTGTTAGTTATTTTCAAGTGTTTTTCAGTATGTATGTTGTATATTAAGTATTGTGATAATACTGATAACACAGCTAATGAATCGTTACATCTAAAGGACATAAAGGGAAGAAATGATATAATAAAGCATGATTTGGAAGAAACTGCATTCAAAATAAATAATCTCAAAGAAAAAATTAAAATTCTTGAGTCTCGGATGCCAAAACATTACCCAGAAGTTAGATTTTTGAACTATGTTCATAAGAAACGAATACTTGTAAGTTAAATGTTTACTTTTTTTCTTAAATGATTTAAGGAGCTCTTTTTTTACAGAAAAAAAATAGGANTAAATTTAATAAATATTTTTTATATTAAACCTTAATTTAGATAACAGGAGGAGCAGGATTTGTTGGATCCCACCTAGTGGACAGATTAATGTTACAAGGTCATGAAGTAATTGTGGTTGATAACTTCTTTACTGGTCGCAAATTAAATGTTGAGCAATGGATAGGTCACATGAATTTTGAACTCATCCATCATGATATTATAAATCCTTTATACATAGAAGTGGATGAAATTTATCATTTGGCTAGTCCTGCCAGTCCTCCCCATTATATGAAGAACCCTGTAAAAACAATAAAAACCAATACTCTTGGTACAATAAATATTCTTGGTAATTTTTCATTTAATTAAGAAAAAAAGAAAACTAAATGATTTTTACAGGTTTAGCAAGAAGACTTGGTGCTAGAGTACTAATTGCCAGTACATCAGAAGTTTATGGAGATCCTGATATTCATCCTCAACCAGAAACATATTGGGGACATGTCAATCCTATTGGTAAGCTACAATTGAAAGTTATTTTTTCAGAGAACAGTTTTGGGTAGATACCTAATTGTTTCGTATAACATTTTTAAGGGTTAGTTTACAAAACTTTTACATTTTACTAAATCAATTCCTTTAAATTACTTGTGTCTATTTGTAAAATAGGTATATATTTTTGAATTGTTTAATGTATCAATCTTTGTTTTTATTGCTCGTTATAGATTCAATGTAAACTATCATACGTAAATTGACTCCTCAGAGATTACTGTTGTTTCAAAAACTTCTTTATTAATTATATGGTGAATATAATACGTGTATGAATTTACATTTTATGTCGTCTGAAAAGAAATTAAATATCACGAAGGTTCAATGTTCAATTCATAGTAATTGAATAGTTTGACACTACAGAAAACGAAACAGATAAATAAAGAATTTTTACTAAAAAATTTATCAAATTCTGTCTTTGATAAGTACTGTCATGCCTCGAAATTATAAGTTTTCATAAGAATGCGTATTTATTAACTTGTTTATTTAAGATCTCTTATTGAAAATTAAAGATTAAGTTTCATCAATTTAAATTTAATTAATCTAAAAGTAACATTTAGGACCAAGAGCATGTTATGATGAAGGAAAACGTATTTCTGAAACATTGGCTTATGCTTATGCCAAGCAAGAAAATATGTCCATAAGAGTAGCTAGAATATTTAACACTTACGGCCCCAGAATGCATATGAATGATGGAAGAGTTGTATCAAATTTTATATTACAGGCACTTCAAAATGACGTTATAACAGTAAGTAAATGTTATTCAACTAATTTTTTTTTGTTTAAAAAAATCTTTACAGGTTTATGGCTCAGGTGAACAAACTCGGTCGTTTCAATTTATTTCAGACTTAGTAGATGGGTTAATCCTGTTGATGAATTCTAATTATACCCTTCCAGTAAACCTCGGAAATCCTATTGAACACACAATTAATGGTATGTGAGAATACTTCAGTTTTTTATTCATGTTTTTCGATTTTATAAAAGCTTGGATAGTAAAGAAAATTTTTAGAATTCTGAAAGTCATGGAAATTGTTAGTCATAGTTCATAGCTTTGCCACATTTAGTTAACCAACAGTTGGATATAAAACCAAATTTTTTTTTGCATGCATGTGTATTAGTTAAAAAATGTGGCGCTTTTTAGGCAACATTTAACTAGCAGGAGATATTCAGTCTAAAATATTATATCGTATATAAAGAATAAGCTATAAAAATGAGGCAATAAGAAAATGAAAAGAGCTAAATATGGAATTGAAATTAATTTGTTTGTTTGGCCAAATACATGCAATTCTAATTTTTCGTTATAGATGCGTTATCGAGAAATTCACGTAAAAAATCATATAAAAGTATCTAATAGTACAACAAGAGAAATAATACAATAAAAGCTTTCGAGAAATTACCGACAAAAAGAAAAAACAATTTATGAGAATGTGTGAAGTGTTGTGATTTTTATTTGTTTAATTATGTAATTTTGTAGTGCTCAAATTAAAAATATTTGTTATCTTTCTGATATTAGAAGAATTAATAATATATTATTAAATATCATAACAAGTTTATCAACATTAATTTTCGTAAAATGCTGATTATTATCAAATAACACCGCGTAATAAAAAGTAGTCGGTAACTAAGAACTTTATTTTGTACTTTTAAAAACCCTAAAGAGAACAACTTTTTAAATTAAAACATTTACATTATCAAGACTTTACTATGTAATAATTAAGTAATGCTAAAACAGTACAATTTTGTTTGTTACAGAGTTTGCTACAATAATAAAGGAATTAGTAGGAGGGAGAAGTACTATTCAACATGTGACAGAAGTAGAAGACGATCCTCAACGAAGACGGCCTGATATAACTCGTGCCAAGACTGTTTTAAATTGGGAACCAAAGGTTCCACTGAACGAAGGTCTCCAAAAGACTGTAGATTATTTTAAGAAAGAACTTAAACAATTCAATTATTCGCAAAGGAGCAAAATTAGTGTAGAGAATCCTTAAGTAGTATTAAATTTATTATTTCCAGCTTATAAAAAATAGTAAATTAATATATATTTTTCAAAGTATACGTAAGTTGCTCAGTTATTTCAATAGATTTTTGTTAAGTTAGAGAAATGTAAAGTTTTGCAGTTACGAATATTTACATTTATTTAAGATGTGATAAAATAGTGTTCCTTTTTATTATTTTTCATATTTGTTTGTGTACAAGATGCCATATCATTGGTTTTCTTCTTACATTGATATTTCTTTGATATTTATATTATATGATGTATATAGTGTAAATGTACAGTATCTAATTTAAATAAATTTATACCAATAAAATATACGCGGTATAGAAGTGAATCTTATCTAATCGTCTAATGAGTGTATGAAACAATATCTACTCTAAAAGTTTTTATACCTTCAAGTCTGACTAATATTTCAGAATTAAATGCGATTTATATTGCGCAATCATTTATATAGAATTGTTAGTAACAATCATTTAGATTATATATATATTCAGATTTTATATATTTATTTATTAATATACATTATTCAGATTTTATTAAAAACAGAGTATATTCACACTATTGGGTAAAAAATGAATAATTTTAAGAAACGACAAATTGTTAATGTTCCTTTTACTTTATTTAGATAAAAGACTTTCACTGGATACTCCTTGAACTTTACGTGAGAATCTTAGAATGTTTGATTGATTATTGTATTTGTTAATATTTAATGGTATTTAATCATGATCCTGTAATCTTAATGAATTTATGAATAATTACCATTATTTTATTTTAAATGAATCGTTGTTGCCAAATCCTCCAAATTATACCTAGCAATTTGTTCGCCTTACCTTTTCTTTCTACAATTTTTAATGATAACAACTAACATATTTTGAAAACTTAAGGTTCAAAATAGCGTTGTGCTCTACATATCTGTGAGAAATCAAATAGCTGCATTTTCACGAACATAATTGCTAATTTATTTTTCCTTTGAAATTAATAAATGGTAGTACTGGCAATCAGGTAACTACTTTTCGTATGATTTGGACCAATAGCGACTAAACACGACAAATTCGTTCTGATATTTGTGGTTATGTATTGAGATAGGTGTCAAGATAAAACAAATTTTAGTATCGTATAATGCATTTAAGGTATACATAGCATATTAAGTTAATGCAAAAAATGTTTCAAGTAAAATATCCAGTGGAAACAATGGACGTAAACTTTTGTTATAAATTATCTACATGTTTAGTGTTGTTGATTTTGGAGTTGCTATTTAAAGGTTAGCATAAAGAAGAACTCTTTATTATAATATATCTAGAAATGTTGCTTCACTGTAATGTTTTGTTTTTAGCAACGCATAGTGCAACACAAGCTGAAATTAATAAGCATTTAGAATTAGGTAAACAATTTTTAGCAAAAGGACAGCTCTCTGATGCATTGTCACAATATCATGCAGCTGTTGGTAAGAATTTTTCAATGTCGAAGTTTTAATTAAACTGATAAAAAAAAATTATGATTTCTAGAGGGCGATCCAAACAACTACCTCACTTATTTTAAACGGGGAACAGTATACCTTGCTTTAGGAAAAGCAAAAAATGCATTGAGTGATCTAGATCGTGTTATTGAACTGAAACCAGACTTTACTGCAGCTAGGATTAGCAGAGGAAGTGTGCATTTGAAATTAGCAAATTATGACTTGGCCCAATTAGATTTTTATAATGCTGTAAGTTTCATTAAGAAATTTGAAGTGATATTAAATTGTTTATTAAAAATTATTTTAGTTGAAAATGGATCCATATAATCAAGAAGCAAATGAACTTATTCAAAGGATACAACCAGCAGTAGAAAACAAAGCAAATGCAGATCATTACTTTGCTCATGGTGATTATAGAAATGCAATACGTTTTATTTCTGCAGTAATAGATGTTAGTCCTTGGGCTGCTAATTTATTTGATGAACGTGCTAAAATGCACTTGGCCAATGATGACCCATTGGCAGCAGTGGGTGATATAAGAATTGCAACTAAATTGCAATCTGATAATACAGATGGATACTTTAATTTGGCCACTATATTGTATCAGTTAGGTCATGCAAGTGATGCTTTAAAATCTATTCGAGAGTGCTTGAAACTTGATCCAGAACACAAACATTGCTTTCCACTTTACAAAAAAATAAAGAAAATAGAAAAATTTTTGACAGATGCTGAAACATCTTTAGAAGCACAAAATTATGCAGATTGCATATCATCAGCACAAAAAGTTCTCAAGAATGAAAATGAAGAGCAGATGATAATTTATGAGGCTAAAAGACTGTTATGTTCATGTTATTCTAAAGATGAACAACTTCCAGATGCTATTAACTTCTGTGGTGAAGCACTGGAATTAAACAAAGATCCATACATTTACTGTGATAGAGGAGATGCTTATATTAATTCTGAAATGTATGATGATGCCATTAGAGACTTTAAAGCTGCATTGGATATGGATCAGACATTGGACAGGGCTAAAGAAGGAATGGAGAAGGCTAAGAAATTACAACAACAAGCTGAACGTCGAGATTATTATAAAATACTGGGTGTAAAGAAGAGTGCTTCCAAAAAGGAAATAATAAAGGCTTATAGGAAAATGGCACAAAAATGGCATCCTGATAACTATCCTAATGATGAGAAAATGAAAAAAGTTGCTGAGAAGAAATTTATGGACATAGCTGCAGCTAAAGAGGTAAAACTATATCGTCACACAAACCCGTGCTGCAAACATATCCTTATAATAATCTTTTTCGAATTTCCAAATTAGTTTGACACCAATTAAGATTCATTATTTTATGTTTAAAAAAATCTCCAATTTAAATATGTAATTTTCGCAGGTGCTCACTGACGAGGAAAAACGACGAAAATTTGACATGGGTGAAGACCCATTAGATCCTGAATCAGGGCAACCACATATGCCAAACTTCCATCAGTTCCATAGTTTTCAAGGAAGTCCATTTAATTTCAGATTTCACTTCAACTAGTCAGAAAACCCCTTTTATTCTAATGTTTACCCAATAAAGACTTGTACAGTGAAAAGATTATAATTTATAACTAGTGAATTCAACAAGTGAAAACAAACTTAAACTGATTTTTTATCAGACTGTGAGTGCTGTGTTTATAGTTAAAATGTATATATTACTTTTTAGTTATAAATAAAATAATTTATTTTTTGTTTTGTATAAGTCATGTATTTCCATATGAATGCTGTTAAACACAACCATTCTTAAAAGTTCATACGATTAAAAAAACAAATAAAAACAATGTCATCCCTAGAAGTTTATTGAAAGTAACAAATACGGATTATGATATCAATCTTGCATTTATTCAAAAATTTGACTAATATTAATGTAGTGTTTCATAAAAGATTAATAACTCGACTTAAGAATGATAGTAACTAACATTTAAGTGCATACGCCTTCAATTTGAAAAAGTTCAGATCGTAGCCACGGTTCAAATGGTCGGTTGACACCATGACACTACGCATGATATTGGCAACCTTGAATCTTTCATAAATAGATAAGTACAGGCCTGACGCTGGAAGCTGGCAGAAATTTTAAAATGGCGTGGATGCGCGGTGGCAAAAGTAGGCAGTTTTAGGTATAAAGATTGTAGCCCTCATTCTTCAGTATTCCTATCAGGGGCGTAAATTAAATATTTAAAAGTAGGGATCATTGAGCAAATAATAGACATACAAACAGAAGAACTAATTGTTGATGTTGGTGACAGTGATAGAGATTCCCATGATGACAGTGAATGTGAAAACTATAAAACAAAAGCAATAAGTTAATTTTTTCTTTTTGATAGGTCATGTTTTTACATTATTTTCTAGTACGCTACTGTCTTATCTGTATTAATACTATACTTTACGCCTACTGAAACCTTATTTGTGTATCGGTTCCAAGTGACTTACCCAAATAGGTCATAAATGGGCAAGTACCTGCGCGACCGCTCGCCAGCTTCCTTCGTCAGACCTGTATACACATCGACGTTTACTAATATTTAATATATGTCTATGGGTATACGACCTTGTCTATGGTATACGACATAGATGACATAGATGAATAATCTTTATCTATGAAATAATCTTTCATTTATTTAAGGTTAACTGCAGGTATTGTTGCTTTTTCTTTTTAAATTGCTCATTTATGTATTATTGAAATGTAGGCAATTAAAATATATTTTAATATGTTTTAGTCTAAGATTTTGTTAATTGTTGTTGATAAATTGCTTGTGGTTTGATTTGCATTTTGAACGGATGCTGATGGATAACTTGTATGTTTAAACATGTTTTAGGAATGGCGGAAACAGCTAAGCCTCAGCAAAAGGCGAAAGCCGAGAAGAAAGAGAAAGCTAAGCCTGCTCCATCAGAAAAACCACCTTTGAAGAAAAGGCCATTTAAAAGACATGGACGTTTGTATGCAAAAGCGATTTTTACAGGTTATAAAAGAGGTCTCCGTAACCAACATGAAAATACAGCACTATTGAAAATCGAAGGTGCGGAATCGAAAACAGATAGTTGGTTCTATATAGGCAAAAAGTGTGTATATGTTTATAAAGCAAAGAACAAGACCTGTATTCCTGGAAAGCCTAAAAACAAAAAGTCGAAAGTAAGAGCTATTTGGGGTAAAGTGACAAGACCACATGGTTGTACTGGTGCTGTTCGAGCAAAATTTAAGAGAAATTTACCCGCTAAAGCAATGGGCCACCGTATTAGAATTGTAAGTATTATGATAATAATAAAATTAAGGCTGGTATTAAAATTTTGGTTTCCTTTTATTCAACATGCAAACTAGTTTGGTTTTATTCATTTAGATCGCAAGTTTACATGCATATTAATAACACGAATAATACTTACAAAAGTGATTAGAATATAGTCTATGAAAATTGTCTTGAGTTATTTTTGTTTTTGCTGTTTTAATTTGTTACAAATTTTCAATGATGTATTAGACATTTGAAATCTGAACCCTCTGTGGAAAGTATATTTGCTGAGAAAAAATTTGTATGGTATTTCATATACAATGAGAAAGTTGCATAAATTATAACAGTGTTTTCTTTGTTTCAGATGATGTACCCATCCAAAATATAATAGTTTTTGTTATAATAAATAATAAAATAAGTATTTGTGTTTTTGGTGTGTGCTAATGTACATTGTAATACCTATCCTGTTACCTTAAATGTTTTAATGGAAAGTAATTGAAACTTGACTTATTTTATTACAAAAGAATGTATCATTTTAAATTAATTACATTTTAAAACTCAAAACGCCCTAAAATAAAAAACAAAGTTGACGTAAAATTTGACTAATCTATGTAAATCTGGTTTAAATAAGTTAATATTTAAGTGATGGCGCGTTTTATTCAAAATATGAGCTATTTTAATTTTGAAAATCGCAAAACAAATATTTAGACCTTAAAAAAAGGTTTATGTTTATAACAATTGTTATCAAACAGAAAACTGCCGAAAATGGCTATAATTTTAAAAAGCAGGTTAAAGGCATTCTGTAAATAGAATGCATATCGTATTATTACTGATAGTTCTTTGCCAAAGATGGCGGGACTATAACCATTTATAGAAAATAATCCTGCACGTTTTTTAATTTTTTCAAAAGTTTATTAGGAAATTTCTATATGGTTTCGACATAACATGTTTTGTCAAGAATACTTTTTAAGGGATACAACTCAAAACCTAAATTATTAATGTCTAATTTTTCTAAGAGAATACGCTTTCTATTTCGTTATTGGTAAATGTGTAACAACTTTTAGAGTTTGTAATTCAAAGGAGCCCCCAACATTTTAATATTACATACTTATTTGCCTGTTTTTAATTTGTATTATATATTCATTATCGCAAACAATTCAAATTAGGTTCAAATCATACAAAAATTTACTACCGATAAAGACTTCCTCCGATTTATAGCCTTTCTCAAAACCTTACAAGCAAAACCAATTATACAAAGGGATCCTATTTACATTTTTACTAGGTCCCCCTAGAGATTTAATACGGCCTTTGTATTATACTTTTTATAGATTTTAATATTTCTTAAAGCTTTATATCATAAGCAAGTTAGTTTTATGTTTTCAGTACATTGTAATGCCTAAATCATCTGCATTTTAACGCCATTATCTTACTCACTTCTATGCCACAGGAAACGGAAGTCGTAACAGCTCATCAATCTTATAGGTAAATTTTTAATAATAGATTCCTATGTACTAAAGGTACAAAGGGTAGAATCAAAATCGTTTTTATAAAATATATTTATGTAGAAGCACTGCTTAAATATTTAAAAGAAACTGTATTCGAGACATTGCAGATAAGTAATCAGGTACCTGAGTTTATTCTAAAAGTAATACTAGGGAAAACTAAAAAAAGGTTATACTATGGATAATTAAAATTTAGATCAATAAGTAATAAATAATTCTAACGAAATGTTGCTGCTACAGCTTAACTTACATAATAATTGTAAACATGTACGTTTTTGATTTTTCGCGTAAAAAATTTTTTTAATTGGGAAGTTTCGAATTAAATATTGAACTGAACTAAATAGAATAATTTTTAATTGAAGGTTTGGTGTAAAACAAAATAATTCCATTCATAATTAAAGTAGAAACCCGGTAAATCAACTTTGTATGTTTCATTATTTTAATTTTGCGTTATTTTCTAAATGTAATTAATTAATAGACATTATAGTAATATTAGAGAGACTTTTAATGTTATCCTTTTATTATTATAATTTGCCGTACCTCCATAATTTTCGTGAACTGTACTGTACTATTCCTATCTATTGGAGAATGGACATAGTTAGGATGAACTTCTACACCTGTATCTCTTCGTGCTTTCATGAACGCTTGGTATTAACCAATCAAAAAAGAGGATTAGGCAAGAATTTAAAATACCTGTTCTCCTACGTGTTACCTTTCTTAATGAACGGAAGTGACTAGCATAGACATACGTTCTAACGTGTGCAAGTATTTCTGCATTTACCACTATTCTGCACGAGTTCATTACTTGCTTCGACCTACATTCTTGTTCGTTCATCGTGATGGTGAGCCCTATGTCATGTTGCAATTTTGGTACTATATAACGATAAGTGTATAATAAATATAATATTTAATATTTTTTTGAAACGGTTTTGTGAACGAAACGTAGAACTAAGTGACTTTAAAAATGAGTTTGATGATATGCTTGTTCTCGTACAAGAATCTTGTGTTTCTGTTTTATCGTTAGTCATGTTTTAGTTGACCAGTAGAGGTATCTTTGCTTTTTGTTGTGAATCAAACAGGTTAGGAGATAAACGCTTTAAATACGGAAGCTCAGGTGAGTGCAATTTAACTATGTATTTATTATTATAAGAAATATTTATAACATAAAAATATTAAAGTGAAACGTGCTCTGAAAACTGACCCAGTTATCGAAAAACCAATAGCAGGTGTAACGGAACTGCAATCCATTTAAAAATAATGTTTTGCATATGTACCTACAAAGAATGTATATTAATGTTACATAATTGTGATACTAACAATAATTATCTACCTATAATTCTATATGGGTTTTATTGTAGCAATAAAAGTTTACAAGAAAATCAAATCGAGTTCTGTGAAGCTGAACTAAATAAATCTAGACCCAAAATTCCTTGATCATTAGAGCCCTTTTTAACGGTTTTTAAAGGTTTAGTGTTTTATTCTATAAAAATTATTGAGGACATATTGACAATATATTATTATTTTAAGGGTATTAATGACTTTCTATCAAACTTTCTTTTCGTGGGCATTAACATGAGTATAATATGAGTACAAATCTGAGCCAATCACTATTGCAAATTAGGCCTTCATTATTGAAAAAGCGACAACTTAGAGCATTTTCAACGTTTGTAGGGAGCCGCAGCACGAAATCACTGTTTTCAATAATAAATAATTATGTATTCATTAATAAAAATCGCAGAAATTATGTGCTCTTTATGTGCTCCCAATTTAGTCAATGAGCGTTTCTATAATTTGTAGGGAGGTGCAGCACGAAGTCCCTCTTTTCATTAATAAATAACTATGTTCTCCTTAACGAAAAGCACAGGAATTATGTGTTCTTTATGTGCTCTTAATTTACTCAAGAAGCGACTTTCGTGCTCTTATAGGTACCATTCAACTTGGAACTTTTTCAATATTTGTAGGGAAGTGCGTGCAACACGATATCGCTCTTTTCATCAACAAATAATTAGGTTCTTTGGTAAAGATCGAAAGAAGAGGACTCCACCACCACTGTACCATAAAAAGTTCGTGGCGGTCTCACCCCCATAAAAAGTTATGGGGGTTCAAAGTTAATAAATATGCCAATTTTTATACATTTCTAGGCATGTAAATATTTATATAGTCATTCTTAAACAATATTCAAAGGTAAAACTAATGAAAAATACATAAAAATATTGAGAAAGTTATATAAAACATTATTTAAATATCTTTATCAATAGGGTAGGTTAGGTTAGGTTAGGTTATCGGGTTTTGTTCCTCTTTCGATCCCCCACCTCCACCCGCTTGAAAATATTTTTTTTTATTGAATTTTATTTGAATTATAGTCCTATGTAAATTGACAAAATAATCAACTTTCAACCCCCATAACTTTTTATGGAGGTGGGACCGCCGCAAATGTTTTATGGGGTTTTACTCAGGTGACCACCCTCGTTCGATCCCCCCTACCATCTTTCGACCCCCCCCCCATATCCCCGCACACCCATCGAACCCCCATCATTTTTTATGGGGGTGAGACCGCCACGAACTTTTTATGGTACAGTGGTAGGGGAGACCTCCTCTTTCGATCCCACCCATCATCCCATCATCTAGACATTTACCGGTGCTTCCAAAGGGAAAGCACAGGAATTATGTAATTTTAATGTACTTCCAATTTGATGAAGAAGCGATTTTCGTACTCCAATCCCATTGGTTTCAATCATCTTCAATGTTTTTCGAGGGTGCTTGGATTGACCCAATGCGAACGAAAAAGATTCAACACTTAAATTCTGACCTACTTCTGAAGCACATAAACCTTCTGTGGCAACAACTATTTTTTACTTTACGAAAAAATTCTTGGACGTATTTGCAATGTTTAATTTTACTTTCTCTTAATGATCGCCATGTATTTTATTTGATAAAATTTTGTTCAGTAGGTGACAAAATTATATCAAACACCTACCACTTAATATTCGTATGAGGCCCTGTCAATCAATTATTACTGAAATAATGTTTCGTAAATGTCTAGTAGCAAAAGGCACTTGAGTGGATAAAAATGTGTCTGGCTTTGTTTGGAAGATTGATCGGTAGTTAATACTTTATAAATTTATCATTATACCAACACGTATTCGAGCATGTGACTACATAATACATAGCAGCGAATAGACGACGCAACGTGTTGAACGATCTCTCCAGCAATTATAACATTCTGCATATGGAATTTCGCTCGTTAAAAATAGTAACATATATAGGTACACGGAATCTACAATAGACAGTAACAGATATAGGTACACGGAATCTACAATAGACAGTAAAACATAAGGCACAGTAATTTACTCTATATTATTCATTATGAAGCAATAGGAATTTGACACTTTAGAAAATGTAACCTATAATTTTCGGTTTTACAGTTTTTATCGTATTTTATATACTATAAGCGAATTCAATATGCCATTTTCGTTACTTTATGAATGGATCCGTACCTTAGGTTAGTAGGTAGCATCCTACTGTTACATAGTATTTATAATTTGCTGTTTAGGTCACTGGAACAATATTACGTCCAAATCATTTTTTAAAAATTGCTGTCTAAGGCCGGTTGTCCACGAATCCGATCAGACTGAAGTAGGAACAATTCATGTACAAGTTTTGGTACAAAATACGATATTTGTGTAACAGTAAAATACTTTTATTTTTGAAAATAGCAGAAACCTTTATAAAGAAAAGTTTTTGAGACTTAAAGAGTAGTTACAAATATGCAACCATATCTATTGATTACAAAAATACATATCAGAAAAGTACAACTGACGAAATGAATATTGAGACACAACAGATGGTATCTTTGAGACTTTTTTTGTAAAAAATCATAACTTTTTCCGAATATACCAGCATGCACCTACTTTTAAATTTTGTAGATTTTCGGAAGATTACCGTAGGATAAATAAAAAGAATATAATTGTAATATTGCCTTTTTGAGAAAGTTATCCAAGGTTTTCGGGTGAAAGTACTATAAATTAAATGAACATGTATATGAATAAAATTATATTAAAGTACTAAACGTGTTAAAAAAATTAATGTTATCTAATGATAAATAATCATCTATTAGGAAATTTTGTTACCACAAAAAAGTGCAAAAGTTTATACCAATAATGTGCTATAAATATCTATGATTCTAGCATATAATGGTAATTGTTTCGGCTATCTTCTCTCACGATACGATATTATAGAATTACTTGCCGATTAAAACGCCTAATCAAAAAATGTGTGGCCTTAGACTTATTACCTTTGATATCGACGATATTATTGTTTAATCGGAATTTTTAACTGAAAATATATGTGAATTATCATTTCTGAACATACTTACAGCTTATGTAAACACTGCTTCCGAATGTTATTAAGTACTTTCCTAGTTAACTTAAAATGTGCGGGGCGCGCCGTATTATTAATTGCAATAGGTAAAACTGCATATACAGTGGCGTAGCGTAAATTTCTGCCATCCGGGGTGAAATTAAACAAATACGCAAAATATGTAATCGCTAAATTTGCCTCACCATATTTATTTGATATGAATAGGTGCATAATTCAAAGGAGCGTGATGATCCATGTCAGATTCTTAAGTTGTATTGGGTCCTTTAATTGATGTTATCCTGTTACTATATTTATTGTCGCTGGGGTAGTCATTATCATAAGGTCGTCAGACCTAAGACTAATTGAACACGCACTTCCATTCTTTCCTGTCTTGAGCTAATATTCGTATTTTTCCTAAAGCTAGGACTTCCCACATCCTTAACTATTTGTAATCTACCCCTCCTAACTCCTGTTTCTGTCTCTAGTATGTCTCTGACTAGACCTTTATGTATGAGAAGGTGTCCTACCAACCTATCCCGCCTATTTCTTATTGACTTCATAGAGTCCTCTGTTCTCCTATTTTTTCTAATACCTCTTCATTTCTAACCTTCTCTATCCAAGGTATCCTCATCATTTGCTTATAACACCACATTTCGAACGCTTCTAATCTTTTCTTTTCCGCCGCGCCAATCCTCCAAGTTTCGCACCCACTCTCCAAACATATCTTTTATTTCCATATATATATTCCAGTCTTGTAAATTCTAATAAAATTGCAAAAAAGGATTAATTTTTATATTATTTATTATTATCAGTTATTGGTTCATCTCCTGCTTCGTACGTTCGTATTTACTTGAATATCTCTTTCACTTTAAGGTTTCAGGAGAATTAGGATGAATGTCTGGTTTGCTATATTATCTGTTGCAGAAGTAATAATACTTCTTCTGCTTCTCTTCAAATCATTTGTTGTAAACTCGAGGTTTTGAGTGACTATTTGGATATTGTGTGTAGGATCTGCATCATTTTGCTAACATTTATGCTATATGCAGTAGTGCAAAATGTACTTAAATAGAATATAAAAGAGTTTCTTATTTAACCTTGATTAAAATTTATAGTCTGATGAGCGATTCGAGTTTTTTTTTGGTATGCTTGCCTACGATTGTTTTAGGACTTCAGCCTTTGTTATAATGTGAACCGTTTTCGACCTTTATCTTTTGTTATGCATACATATAATGTAAGAAAAAATGTCGTCTGTACGATTAAGGTAAACGCACTAGTACTTGACACCGCGTTAATAGTTGACATTTTCGATTTTAACCGTTCAGAATAGGGAATGAAGAAATTTTTTTAATATTCTGTGAACGCCAGGATGAAATAGTGACATTTGTGAGGCGACTATACAATTGTGGAATTATTCATTTTAAAATTTAATTTTGAAAATTTTATTTCTTTGTTATATTTGTATGTGCAGTCCCATGCACAAGAGCACCCGAGCTCCTCAATGGGAATTTGTAATATTACAATTTGTATGCTATACAATAAATTGAATTCAATTGAAAAAAAAAAAAAATAACCGCCATTTGGCGCCATTTTTGTGTTGCATGGTCGCATGGAGTTTATTTGTCGTGAATTTACTTAGTGTAAGTGATAAGAAGGTAAGTTTATAAAAAAAAAGTTTTTAAGTGAAACTTTGCGGAATTGTAATTGTAGTTGTATTATTTTGATGTGGAGATATAGGATAAATAAATGTTCTTAAAAAAAAGCAATTTTAACCTGTAAATGAGGATAATCTTTCGTAGTAAACACTAAAGCAAAAGAGCCAAGTTTTCTAGTAATTGACATTGATGTCAACTACTAGTGCTAAGCACAGGGCCCTTGGTCTTAATAGTAATAATAAAGAATCAATTGAAAAACGGTTCCCGGAAGTGTACAGCTTCCTCTAACAAAGTAACTCCGACGATACTCTACAAATTCCTTGTTGTGTTTTTAATGCAGATGAAACGGCATTCTTCCTCAATCCAAAGGGTAGTAAGGTATTGGCAAGAAAGGGTGACAAAACCATTTACCAACAAGTTAATCCAGATGAGAAAGAATGCCTTACTGTTCTTATCACTGGGACGCTGCAGGTCAGGTAGTGTCACCAATGGTGATATTTAAATATGAGCGTGAACCTAGAGAGTTAGCATTTAGTGTTCCTGATGAATGGAGTATTGGGAGATCGGAAAGCGGGTGGATGACGGGACAAACATTTTATGAGTTCATTAGAAATATCTTTGAAAATTTCGCGCCCCGTTATTCTTTTCGTTGGTGGCCTTACATAAAGCCGGTTTTGTGCTGAAAATGGTATCATTCTAGTAACTCTTTACCCAAATGCAACGCATTTGATTCAGCCAAAATTGATGAAAAGGGTGGAATACATTTTATGGAAAAATATATAGATAAAGGGGAACCAATTATTTTCAAAATAAGTGAAAATTGGAATAGTGACAAAGAGGATTTATCACTTTTTAGTTTCTACAAGAACATTTGCCTGGAATACAACAATCTTTAAAAAGAAATAAAAACCATCTAATCACAAAAATCTGCAGAAGATGTAACAAATAAAATATCTGAATATGAGGAGGTTAATAATTATCGATCAAGTCACTCCACCCGCCTTTGAGATTCCTATAGAAGACTTAAACACTGCCCAACAAATACCCGAATCTGAAGCTAATACTTTCAACAAGATGTTGGTACAAGCAGATGTACATAAACCGGTGATTTATGAGCCCCATGAAACAACAAGAAAGGAAAATAAAAGTGCTTAACAGTCGCCAAAATCTCTTCAAGAATCTGGCCTTAATTCGGTAAAAACATGTCCACTTGTCACCTCTCATCCATCCACCTGATTCTGACTTGGTAAAGATGCACACATCATCCGAAGAAATTGTTCCCCCCCTTTTCAAGGTGTACTTTTCTGGCAAGAACCTAAGCCCGCAACCTCAAAAAAACGGAAAGTAGAGAAGATACCAGCAGTTATAACATCAAAAGAATGGCAAGCCTACGATGAAAATAACGCGAGTAAAAAGCTATGTTTACTATAGAAAAAAAAAAGAAAAGAGCTGAAGAGAGGTAGAAGAAAAAGCAAGAGAATGATATTTTAAAAAAAAAAGCTGGAGCAACGCGGAAAACAGAAAGCTATAAAGAAGAAACAAAAGTCATCTACTAGAAAACAGAAATTTTTCTCAAGTGCTGATGATGAGTCATGGGTTGAATCTGGGAGTAGTACAGATGACTTATCCACAGAAAAAGAGAGTGATGAATAACCTGACGAGGAGGAAATGATGAATTAGTATTGTTCACCAAATCTTGGTTCAGCATTGCCTGTCGGATCGTGGGCTAAGCTTGGCAACCAGGTTTGGGCCGAAGTTATGTTCCAAGTGTTTGCTATGCTTGGTCCAATATTGATTGCCGATCTCGAGCCAGAATTAAAAAATCTTGGAACAAGCTTGGTTAGCTCCTACATGGGTGGTTATAAAGAAGGTGAATAGATATTAGTCTAGTTACCCGGCAGTGTTAAGGATTATAAATATGTATGCATTATACAAAAAATCCTTAAAAATAACGAAGCTGAAGTTCTTGGTATGAATTGTTGTGACGAAAAAAAACTATGTTCAAACCAAATGATACAGACATAAGTTTTTTACAATTTAACCAAATATTGAGGAAACTGCCAAATCCTAAAACTATCACTTTTAATGTCAACTACTAATACTTACTATATATTAACTACTAGATCTTTTAGTTTATTGGATGTTAAGTACTAACAAATTTTAAGCATTTTTTAAAAATTCTTAAAAAAAACTGCATCTATTTTTCAAAACATTTTATTTTACGTCTCATAAGAAAATAAAGTACGAAACTGTACTACATTATCTAAAGAATACATTAAAATATAGATATAAAAGCAAAAAAAATCTTTTCCCCCATTATAATGTCAACTGCTAGTGCATTTACCTTAAATAGAAGAAGGTTGTTTTTCACAAATTTTTTTCTGAATGAAAATGTTGGCATTTTACGCATCTAGACTGTAGTGTCTTAATATTTCAGGGTATAAATTGTGTTGTGAAAAACTGGTATATAAAACAAGAAATTGGTAGCAACGAAGAAAGCATTTTTTGCTGTCTCCCCTTCACGTTTGCGTTGCTGGAGCTCATAGCATCCTCTGCCCCTCATGCTACGTCACTGTTTATATATAAAATGAAATAAAAGTGACATTGTATTCAATCGGTGGTTGTATATGGGTGTAATCACCTCTTTTAAGCGTTTTACTTCAAGTTACACCGTTAACCGGAATAATAAACGACCACAGTTACAGAAAAGCTACTACAATCCCACATCCTTCTTCTTGGTAATAAAAGGAAAGTTTAGGTATTAGAATTGCCGTATGTTGTGATAAATTCCTGCGGTGTAGTTAAAATCACCACATGCGCACATAAATGCTATTAGCTAACTTTTTTCTTGTCGTGTTGCATATGCCAAGAGCAACATGCAACATGTCATAAAATCTCATGGAATGCTGGAAATGAACATAAGATGCTTCTGTTCTTATGACAAGTAGACCAAGTGCAGTCAAAGTATAAATCTACGAAGACCCTAACAATTTGGTGTCATTTATTATTATTATTATTATAGTGTCAGAAAATCCGAATTAATAAGCTGTAGCATGTATATTTAAGGGTTGTTCATGTCTTAATAACATACCAAAAACCTTAAGAACTTAAAAAAGACAGTTTTTCTATATTATAAGCACTCACTTCATTTTATCGGGTTGTTCAGAGTCATTTCGTTTTTTTTTTATGGAAATGAAAGACAGTTTTCGTTTAATAAACAAATACTTTATTAAATTATATATTGACCGTTCTGGTCCAACACCTTTTGCCATCTTTCTGGTAGTAGCATAATTCCACGCTCATAAAATTTTTGGTCTTTGCTGGCAAAAAACTGATCGAGGAGGTTTTTGACCTCCTCATTTGAGGTGAAGGTTTTACCGTCTAAAAAATTTTGGAGTGACCGGAACAAATAATAATCCGATGGTGCCAGGTCTGGAGAATATGGTGGGTGTAGCATTGTATCCCATTCAAGCTGTAAAAGCTTTTGGCGAGTGACCAAACTTGTGTGAGGTCTCGCGTTGTCTTGGTGAAACACTACACCTTTCCTGTTGATTAGTTCTGACCTTTTCTGTTGAAGTGCATCATTCAGTTTGTCCAGCTGATGACAGTAGACTTCCGAATTAATCGTTGTGTTATCCGGTAAAAGCTCAAAAAAAACGATTCCTTTAAAATCCCACCAAACAGACAGCATCACCTTTTTTTGGTGAATATCGGCTTTGGAAATGGTTTGAGCCGGTTCATCTTTTTTGCTCCATGACCTCTTGCGTTTGACGTTGTTGTATACAACCCATTTTTCGTCCCCAGTGATGATGCGCTTCAAAAACGGATCATTTTCGTGACGTTTGAGAAGCGAATCGCAGACGTCAATGCGGCGACACAGATTTCTCTCTGTGAGAACATGGGGAACCCATACATCGAGCTTCGAGGATAATCCCAGGCCTTTCAAGTGGTCATAAACTGTTGAATTTGATAAATTTAACCTCAATCCGATCTCACGTGTTGTTATTCGCCGGTTCACATCAACTAATGCCTTTATCGCGTCTTTATCAGCTTCAACCGGCCTTCCCGAACGTGGTGCATCTTCGACATCAAAATTGCCGGATCGAAATTTAGCGAACCAGTTCTGGCACTGGCGTACTGTCAACACACCTTCTCCATACACATCAGTCAATTTCTTTCTGGCTTGAACAGCATTTTTACCCTTTCTGTAGTAAAACAGTAAGATATGTCGAAAATGCTGCTTATCGCTCTCCATATTTAAAAGGGCACCAACCAAAAACTACTGCGTAGAATTAATTGGAATTTTTCACACACAAGCCTTGCTATATGAGCTCTCAAAGCATATAAAAATTATACGACTTAAATGTGAAGTTGGGTGCAAAAGAATACAATTAAATCCTCTGGCGGGAAAAAACGAAATGACTTTCCGAACAACCCTATAATTTTATTTACTCTTATTTTAGGGTTGATAAGTTACTTTGAATTTTGTACCGTTAATTCGATGTATTGGTGAGTTAATTTTACCCACTACAGATAGCTTCAAATTAACGAGTGGGTAAAATTAATTCACTAATACATTTTATAAAGAAAACTGTTCTTTGGATGGTATCTAGATTGAACACTCGGGGTTGGTCAGTATCTATCCACCAAGCATACTCAAAGTTACCTGAGATCGTAGTACAAGGGTATTTTAGTCTTGATAAATTTATTTTGGGATTTGTGATGTAGGTGTTAAGTTGTGTTTTCTGAAAATATTTTCTGGAGGGGACGGGTTAAAAAATATTAAAGAAACTAATTTTTTAGAATTGCAGTACACGTCTGACGAACTATTGATTATGGAAAAAACGTCTCATACATTTAGTACTTATAGTTATAATAATTTCTGGTAGTAAAATCAATTCTTCAATATGACAGGATTGTTATTAAATAGAAAGAATATTGTAAATGAAAATAAATATTGACTGATATGAACTACCTACACATAAAAGTGCAGGTAATTGAAGGAAGAAACCATCTTTACATGAGAAAGCTAAATGTAAAATTGAAAAAGATATTGAACTTAACAAAAATTAGTTTAGAATAATATATAAATAAAAAAAATTATAACGTTTACGTTTAAATATTTTATTTTGCGCCACATATTTAACACTATCAGTTTTGCCGGCGTAGTAAGGTCAAAAATTGAAACCTAAAAATAATTCATAAATGTACTGTTATTACTCCTGGTCCCTTGGATGTTCTCGGTCAAGCATAAAAATGACCTTATAGCTGGTAAAAAATGTAAAGCCCGAAAAAGTGTCTAAGGATTTTACTGTTATTTTCAATTTTAAGCTGACGAATTTGTCACTTAATACTTGTAGTATATAACAATTTAGACTCATTCCCTCAATAAACTATTTAAAAAGTTACATATAATTGTAAAAACGTAAAATGTAAAAAATGTGCAAATTTCTTACATATTTCGGGTGGAGTAAGAACCCCCAAAACCCTCCCCTACGTTCGCGTCTGCCTTTCCACTTCTATATAGTATTCTTGGGTGAAATTAATAAATTGCTGTATTCTGTCAATAATATTCGGTTTAATTCAAGAAACATGCATACCTATGTTATTATTGAATGAATCTTATTCATTATCGTTCCGTTCCCTCGCGTTATGTCATTATGAATAGTGTTTATAATGATAAGGTTAAATCAACTAGCTTTTACTAATGTCTTAAATACGTATTAAAGATCATCGACGACTACATCATCTTTATGTCGTCAGTCCTAAGACTGCTTGGACACGCACCTCCACTCTTTCCTATCCTAAGCTAATCTTCGCATTTCCCTAAAACTAGAACAACCTATATCCTTAAATATCTGCGAACAGTCATCTAATCTAAGTCTACCTCTACCTCTCTTAACATCCGTTTCTGCCTCTAATACGTCTCTGATTAGACCTTCATGCCTGAGAAGGTGTGCTACTAACCTATCTTGCCTATTTCTTATTGACTTCCATAGAGTCCTTTGTTCTATTACTCTTTCTAATAGCTCTTCATTTCTAACCTTTATCCAGAGTATCCTCATCATTCGCCTGTAACACCACATTTCCAACGCTTCTAACCTTTTCTTTTCCGCCGCGCCCACTGTCCATATTTCGCATCCGTACAGCGCCGTCCTACAAACATACACCTTTAGCAACCTTTTTTGAATTTCTAAATTAACCGTTCGCGAGCAAAAACCTAAAATCGGCCACTTCTTTTAATTTTTCGTCTCCTACCTTTATTTTCGCTCTTTTTCTACTTTTCCTTCCCTTGCATATCAGTATTTTTGTTTTAGTTTTATTCATTTTCATACAGTACTGTTTTGTCAATACCGCTTCCATTTTATTTAAAGCTATCTCTCACTCCTTGCTAGATGCTAATACTGCTGTATCATCTGCAAATCTCTTCATACAAATCTTTTGCCCCTGTATATCTATCCCTACAGTTGTACTGTCTTTAATGATGTTGATCGCGTCTTCGATGTATAGATTAAAAAGTAGCGGCGACAGTGTGCATCCCTACATAAAACTAATTTTTCTATCCTTTTAGAATCTAGAACTGTATTTTTTTTCTAGATAAAAGGTATCATATGACTTTTTCTGTATCCCTGACAATGTGTATATAAAATTTCATGATGATCGGTTGATTAGTTAAAACAAACAAACTTACATTTCGCATTTATGACATTAGTTAAGATTACCTACCTGGAATCCCAACATTGTACGTGACACTACAAATATTTTGTTAGTCGCATGCACTTTTTACAGGACTATTGACAAACGATGTCAATGCTTTTTCACTGTTCGGAAACTTTCTCTTTGAATACATAAACCACAATCACTCTATATTGTACAGGAAGTATACAGAATTCCTTTTGCGTCTAAAAACGTTTTGTTACCTAATTAAAAAAAACACGGTAACTATACTTTCTCTTTAAAACTGGAACTATGAAGTGGCAGTAATTAAACAATGCAAGTACCTTAGATAATTGCACGTCATTGTGATTATTAAGTAGTTCTAATGGCTAGTTTCACAGAAGTAACTCAAAGAAAAACAAAGTTCATATAAGTGGCCAGTAACCGTTAAACGTTAAACGTGCATCGCGGTTTAGATCTTTTTGGGTCTCGCCAGTATGTCGTAGATAGTTTCGACAGAACACAGAACAAATTCTTTTTTTGTTTAAATTATTTTCGAGGATGGGAAATCTTCAAAAGTCATCTCCAGAAGGGAGGTAGTGTCGGATTTTTACCGACTAAAACCCCTACTCGAGTGGGGAGATTAATCCTAACGTTATGCATCCCCGGGAAGGAAATTGGGAAATGGGTTGAGTTTGGGGATGAAGCGGGAGTATTTGAGGGAGAAAATAGTTAGCCCACCTCTGATGTGATGGGTAGACACTCGCTCCTGTACCTTGTACCTGTACCTTGTACCTTGTACCTGTACCTTGTACCTGTACCTTGTACCTGTACCTTGTACCTGTACCTGTACCTTGTACCTGTACCTTGTACCTGTACCTTGTACCTGTACCTTGTACCTTGTATACCTCTTTTTAAATTGGCGTAGCAGCTGAAACAAGCAAAAGAATTTTTAATTAAATGGTGTTAAACATGTAGATGTAAATTATGGTCACCCATCCTTTTTACTCAACACCTAATTACATCATTCTATGGACCTTTTTGTTTTCTATTATACGTTTAAAGCCGTCAATCGGACTACTAATATCTGATTAGTATGCTCGTAACATGTGGAATAGAATTCTAGTTTAAATAACAGCGAATTGCGTTTTTGTGCATTATTCTTGACCTATTTTTTATATTATATTTAACAATATTTATAATATTTACCAGTCTGCTTCAATTCAAACCTTCGTCGAAATTGTTTAGGACAAGGCCTGTATCTTTTTTTATTGTTTATTTTTAAGCCTTGCCACCGTTTCGAAGTATCAAAATGATATGCATTGTTACATTAATAAAGCAGTAAACTAGCGCTTATGGTAGTAATAATAATAATAACAATAAAGGTTTTATAAAGATTGTTTAAAATCTTATTTTGAATACATTAAAGAGTAAAAATTCATTTTGTTGCCATTATGAAATACAATGTTTTAGGGACAGTTATTGCAAAATAAACGCCTTTGGTGTCATTTCCCTGATAACGTATTTTGTTATCTGTTCAGAAAGAATCTCTTTACTTTTTAATATAGATATGCTAAATAATTGCACATATACTTTTTTAACTTTATTGTATTTTCCTTAGAACCATTGTGAAACTTTTCTTTAAACATAATGTTCAAAAATGTCTCGGAGAAGTGTCAGCGGTCGACGCCTCTTGTCTTGACCATGCTTGATGATAATTCTTTAAAATTTGGTGAATAATTGGTGACAGCACTTCTTAGTAATTCTTTCAGATGCTGGTTAGTTAATACTGATCGGTGTTTGAATTTCACGAATTTTAAAGTGGAATAAAATGATTCACATAAGTACGTTGTTCCGTATATTGAAATAATTCGACAAACAGCTTTTTTTAATTCAGGATACTTCGATTCTGGTACAAATTTCCAAAATTCAGTAAACGGCGTCGACTTATATTTTTATTGTAGAGCTTGATCTTCTTGCATCTCTTTTAATTCTAATTCACCACATGCTTTTTGGGTCATAATTATACTGAAAATAGAAAATTCACCTTCAATTATGTTAATTTCAAATGGATTCAAAAAAATTAAGAGACAATTTAAAACATTTCAAGTCTTGAAATCTATTTTGGAATTCCATCAATATTCCTTCTAGCTTTTTTATATACTCGTTGAGTTTTTCTTGTTTAATATTGGAACAATTTTTTTTAATTCGAGAAAAATCAGAAAATGTTTTATTTTTAAAAAAGTTGTAATTTAGTTTGAAAACTAAATATGCTCTGTGGGAGGTCANAATTCCATCAATATTCCTTCTAGCTTTTTTATATACTCGTTGAGTTTTTCTTGTTTAATATTGGAACAATTTTTTTTAATTCGAGAAAAATCAGAAAATGTTTTATTTTTAAAAAAGTTGTAATTTAGTTTGAAAACTAAATATGCTCTGTGGGAGGTCAAATATTATTTTATCTTTTACCTGCAATTTGTTACATCGTTGCACTTAGACTTTCATATTTGTTGTCAGTAATTTAAAAGACATTTTGAAACACATACGGAACGATAATAATTTTTTAAAATATAATAACACAAAAATGAAAAAGGAACTCGGGTATATTGTCGAGAGCAACAAATAATCCTTCAAAGAGCCGCTGGTTGGACTTCCCTAGATAATACCTAAGTATCTCATGAGGTACCATCCTCAGTTAGAAAGAGACTAACTGAGGATTAGAAAGATCCTAACTGAGGATGGTTCCTTGGGCGTCAAAACGCGTCTTAGGGATTTAAACGTTTTGTGGAATTTTGGGGTTTTAATGTTTATTCCACAGCACTCCAACTGACTTATATCGTCATTAGTGTATGGTGACCCGAGTCGAAATATAGGTACTTGTAAGGTTCTTTTAAGTCTTGATATTTAAGTATCAGAAATTATCTGACTATTATTTATAAAAGATTAAAAAGTATTTCATAAGTACTGTATACTATAGATTTTAAGTCCTTAAATAAGTCCTGAACTATGCTGCATATTTAGGATTATTAAAAAAAATATTTGGGTCCTGGTTTTGTGCTTTTTTTAGTATTAATAATGAAATTGGGTAAATGGAGAGAATTTGTTCATTAATTGCAAGTAAAAAATGAAGTCCACATTTTGATACAGTAAAGCAGAAAAATTTCTATCCAACTGTGAATTATAAGTTTTCGTAAGTAAATGTAATTAGGGTCATTGTCAAATTTTGCGCAGGTAAACGAGTCCCTCAACATTATCTATTTTTTTGTTATTAATAATGTCAAAATCCTTAACGAATTATATATTAAATACAAAATACATCGCTATAGCGAACATCCATTATTGGAATAAAGACTCAAGTTTCGATATTTTTCAATTTTTTTCAATTAACAAAATGGTCATTAGTGGTAACAGAAAGGTTTTCCTTACAAATTGTACCTGTCCCATGTAGCATTCCGTTACAATAAACATCATATAAATGCATTTTCTACTATAGTAACCCTCTTAATATAAATTATAATCGTAAACAGAGTATTATAAATATTCAATAAAATATGTTTTAAAATCAGTCAGTATTAAAATTTAGTTTTTAAATAATTTTCTAAACTTTGTCCCACGTACTATCTGGAACCGGCTGGTTCACTATGTTACTAACTAATTCACGACTCAAAATGAAGATGGCGCTGTTTTGGACACTGTTTTATTTTGGGCGAAATGTCTGCATTCGTCGTGGGAGTTCGTTAGGTTGGGGGGAGGGGTATGTCGCTCGACAGTCGACCGCAAGGTGTTGAACGTGCTGCGTGTTTAAATTGCCCGTCCACCTTGTTACCTACCTATTCACATAAGTAAATGAATATTTTTTCATTAGTTTACGTTCAGTTTATTGTCTGAGGGGTAAATGTGTTAAATGTGAACGAAATATTTTACTTTACGCTTTATTTTTTGACTTGTGTATAATGGAATGTAAAATTTACCACTCTGTTACTACGCAACTCTGTTACTA
>NW_020442463.1:1592646-1617602 GCF_000699045.2 Agrilus planipennis | reverse complement strand
AAGAAAAAATTAAAAACACATTATGATTTAAAATAACGGTAGAAAAATAAGCAAATATTATGAATGTAAATTTAAATGACATTATGCAGATCTGAAAATCAAAATACGTTTTTAAGGTTACATCATCATTTTTAAAACAATTATATCATGATAAAATGATAATATTACAAATACATACCACTTATTAATAATATTTTAGCTTCTCGCTTGACTTTTTTACCACTTTTATAATCAACCCAAAGTAAGCATGTTATTGCATTTACCATTTTGTTATTTTTAGGAATTTTCGATAATTCAACTACATCGCTGTAATCAGTATCGTACGGCCCATCTCGCAATAAATTTTTTTTCGTGATACTTCTTTAAAAACCAATCCTAAATTGCTGTATAAATTACGTAAGAAACCTCCAGAAATATAATACAAAGAAAGAAGGTATAGGTTATGTTAACAGCTGGATGATTCGATTTATATACAATAATAATGTATTTTCATTATATTACTATAAAGTACTTGTCCAAGACATAAATCATCATTTCAATTGTTCATGGACCCGTTCTTAAAAAGTACATGATTTTAAGTACATGTTAGTTCTTATGAAATACACGAAAAATAATTTAAAGGCTTAAAAAAGGATTATAATTGAAAGAAAAAAATTTAAGTATAAATAAGGACTTTGAAAGTAGCAAAAATTATCTGTCAGGACTCATACAAGACCTATTTTTCGACTCGGGGATTTTAGACAGATAAGTGGTTCTGGTAAAATCTGCCCTATGTTACAAATTACAGCAACTTACAAATGCCAACAGATGGGCTGGCAACTGTTTGACACCTGTAATTTCCAACGTTTTCTGTTTCCGGAGATACGAGGTATTCTATTTTTGTTGTGCATTCTTTTACGCCAAAAATTAAAACTCACTAACAAAATAACAAGCGCACGTTGTTATGGTGCAACGATTTCTTACAAGGCAACTACTAGAACGGATGCTCGGTTAGATTTAATTACCCGGAACTCTGACTTTATATTTTCGTTGTTACGAGGTTATAATATAGTACATAAAGAAATACAGATTATGTTTGAAAAAGCAATAATTTTGAGAAACCGGTTATTTTGAAGTAATAGCGGCTTCCCAGCATACATATTAACAGCAATTTTTTCTTATATAATGATTTCATTAATTTTAAAAGTATGAATTCTTAAATTGAAAATATCATAAGTTATGGCTAAAAGTCAACAACTTGATCTGCAAGGATACGTATTCACCTTTTGCAAAATAGTATCTTAAAATTGTAGTTTATATTACTTATTTTTATAATTGAGCATTGTCAAAAATTCTGATTACATTTCAGAAGTACGAAGAAAATCACAGTGTGATTTTGATTCTTTCACTGAGGATTTTTGTAAATTGCTTATATGTAACATGTATTAGATGTAGTATTTTTTGTTTAAGTGATAGGTATAAGCAATATTGTGGTAATTTGTACCAAAATTGTTTTTGTTTTGTACGTCAGGTACACAAAGGTATTATCAAAACAAAATCGTTATAAAGTCGTTTGGTTTTGGTTTCAGTAGAAAAACATATTTGCAAAAAAAATGCCACAGTTTGCGATTAAGGGAAGAAACATTTGATCGCTTATTATTTGTAAAGTTAATAATCAATCTTTCTAAGATTTGTAGCGCTTTTATATATTGTTATAGGTAACAATTCGGGAAAATTTCGAGCTTCTATGTGTTTTTGTTCCTGAAATGTTTAATGTAAAAAAAAACATTTTTGATTTTGAACATGATTTGTTAATAAACACTTAGCGACTTCCAACCAGCGCCAATTTTTAGAGAATAAAAAAATGTATGATATACATGGCGAAAAATGCACTGGATAGGAAATATTATACAAAAAGTAAAAAAAATCTTTTTTCACTAATTGTCAAATTAAGAAATGTTGCCCCAACATCTCAGACTTATATAATTGATAATTTTGCGAATAAAAAATACAAAAAAAGTAAAATTTTCATAACTTAAGTAATTGATTTTCATCATCAACCGGATTGTTACCTGACAATTGAATAACATTTTTAAACCGTAAGTGCAACAAAAATTATTTAATTACGTTTACCGAGAATGTGGAGGACCTTGGAGTAACCCTTCTTGCAGGCATACTTAATTAATCAAACAAAATCATAATTTTTGTAATCGATAGATATGGTTGCATGTTTGTGACTATTTTTTAATTCTCAACAACATTTTTTTATATTTATGCTATATTCAAAAATAAAGGTACTTCACTGTTACAAAAATTTCATATTTTGTACCAAAACTTGTTTAAGGTTGACAAATTATTGTCTGATGTCATTATGTGTTTAAGACGATGCGGGACTTTTTATAAAGAGTAACATTTCTTCGTAAGATTAACAATAAAAATGCGAAACTAATATAAATAACAAATCATTTTGTATGGTGCTTCTATTTCAAAGTGATGATGGCAAAGTAGCAACAAATTTTTTTGAAAGGTAATTATACAATTAATACAATATAAAACTTGTTCATTTGGTGCTTTATTGTTTTTTGGCTAAAGTAAAGAAAACAGCTATACTTGGATAATAAGGTTTATTAGTTAATTTGCAAGTATAAGTAGATTTTAGAGTTCGATGCTAATGCAAAAAGGCAATAAAGGTAATCAGTTGTTTACGTTTTCAGATGTTTTTAAGTGGCAAAGTTAACTTAAAACATAACAATTTGCATCCTAATAAATTTTCGGCGGAAGTTTCTTTCAAAGGTATACTTGCTAAGTGAGATCACACAACTTTTTATAGAAGTTACACGGATGTATGATGCTTTCTTGTAAAACAGCTTACGATCGCCTCATTTTTGTTCAAAAATATCGTTTTCTTTTAGTAGCTGTAGGAAACTACACCACTATTTTTTTGACGTGACAACGTCTTTTAATTCGATGGAGCCCGGCTGCACGCACGAAAAAACATAACTCATGCGGCGTTACCTCGCTCTGAGGCGTTCCATTTAAGGCTTGAAGTGCAAGCGAGAGCGCGGAACGAACGACAAAGAGGCACAATCGGCCTCCGCGTTCGGCAGCGTTCGACATCTGTCTCTCTCCTACTTGAGTGAGCGATGCGTCCGCGTGGACAGCTGCTATACATTAATACATTTCCATTTACCTCCTTCTCTATATCCATACAAAATATCTATCAAACAAATAAAATTAAAATTTTCTTTTGAAAAATGAAACCATTTCATCAGTATTTTCTTATGACGTTGTCACGTTCAATTATCGTCAGTAAACCGACATTACAGACAACCGATTTTTTTTGTAATTTTTCGAATTAAATTTGAAGGTCACCTTTATAAGGGCGATATATTCTTAAAGTTTATTATTTCACAAGGTGAAAATTTTAGTAAAAACGTTAGTGACAAAAAATAAGGAAATAAAATTTTTCACATGATGAGCTGACAAAAAATATTACATTACATTAAAAAAAAGTAGTTATGCCAGTTCAATCAGTTTATTTTGGAAGTGGTAGATTTCAATGAAAATAGTAGGCGATTTCTTTTACAAGCTGTGTGAAAATAGCACATTTCTGTGTGCTTTCGTTTCGGAGATATTCAAAATGGCGCAAACACTGCAACAGCCTCTTTATTGATTTAGTGCGAATTTTATGGAAAGTGATGTATTTTAGACATAACATATGGTTAACAAAGTGGTATTTAAATTTAACAAGGAATTCAAAAATACATTAATAAATGGGGCATTCCATTTGAATAAATGAGGTTAGGTTGTCTCCAGGAACAATGGGACACTAATATTAAGATATGAAGATATTTATATGGTACCACTTGTAAGAAACTTTTTTTGATATTTTCAAGTGTGAAGCAGTTATTGAAGAAACCCTATTGCTTGGGACGGACACCCTGCATACTTACATATTTTTATTGTCACTACTTTACTCCTGTATTTTTAAAAACTAAAGTAACCTCTAAATAAAATTTAAATATGTTAATATCCTAAACTCAGAAACTATAAAACTAAACAAAAAATCCATACGCAACTCTCAGTTTGCATGGTCTGTTCTCATCGATGTTTTAAGTTACATTGTTTGTCTGTTTTAGATTATTTATATCGGGTTTATTATGATTGAGCTTACTTTTACTATTTACCTGACAATCTGATTTTCATAAAAAAAATATGATATTTACAGATGTTCGTGTTTATTCCAAATCGGCCTCGCAAAAATGTTTGCATGATATAAGCACGAGGCAAACAGAAGTTTAGCTCTGTTTTATCTGTACGTTACTGAACATTTTCCTTGACAAACTTATCTTTTGTTTGATGAGAAAGTTTTATGCTGAAAATTAACATAAAGTATATTGTGTTTTGGATATAAAATATATAATGCATTTTATCTTGTTTGCATATGTATAACATATTTAGTTTTGAAACGTGACAAAATAAAGGTTCTCGAATAGCAACTGAATATACTCATTCTGAGACGGATTAAGTTGAAACCATATACGATTGATGTAGGGTAGTACACTTTCCAAGGGCGTCAGTCACCATTTTGCATAGGTATGTACCTATGAAATGTAGGAAATGTATACAATTCCCAGGCTATTTAGGAAATCTATAAAATATTGTTTCAAAGATTTTTTAATCCACACATATCCTGGAAAATGCATACATTTACTAATAATTTTATGAAATAATATATCAGTTCGTCTCCGAAAAACTAAAAAAACTTTTGGGTGTTTCATTCCCATTAGCCACTAAAGCTGGTGGGCGGGCGGTCCCTTCGGACTTCAGCCTCCTTTCAGGAATCGTGGGAATGGGTGGGTGGTGGTTCGGGTGAGAAAGATGAGACGGACGAAATGACGACAGAAGAGAATAAAAGATTATCTGTGGATTATTACTGACCCAGCATTTTCAAAATAATCTGCATATTCACCTCTACAACATGCTTCATATGCATTGGTGACGTCATTGTCTGTTTAGGGAGATTAGGCTGATATGAAAGCATCAGTTTTATACATTTTCTAGTACAATATCGGAATTTCATAAAATTTCTAGGAACTGTATACATTTTCCAGGATAGTGTGTATAAAAAACCTTTGAAACAATATTTTATACATTTCCTAAATTTTTTAGGAATCGTATCCAATTACTACCTTTCATACATTTGCTACATTTCATACATTTCCGGTAACATAGGTGCTATNTATATATATATATCAAAATCATCAGCATATTCATCTCTTGGAATTTATTTAATGTCCCTGCCGGCTGATATTTTACGAGTACTTTATTCACAGAAAGCATTAGTTTTATATATTTCCTAGTACAATATCGAAATTTCATACAATTCCTAGGAAATGTATACATTTTCCAGGATAGTGTGTATAAAAAACCTTTGAAACAATATTTTATACATTTCCTAAATTTTTTAGGAATCGTATCCAATTACTACCTTTCATACATTTGCTACATTTCATACATTTCCGGTAACATAGGTGCTATCTTGACAAAATTTTTGATACTTGAATGTGAACGTAACGTTTCAGTGCCATTCCGGATATCCCCGTTTCTTGCAAAATCGTAAAATATCGCCGTGAGGGTAATTAGTTCTCGTTTCAGGCTACATTATGGGTAACTGCAACTTTGAAAATTTCGAAATGAAAGAAGAACGAGCTTAAAGTAATTTATTTAAAAAAGTAATGTCAAATTTAAACTTATAAAATATACATTATATTAATACAATTAGTGTAATTTAATAGTGTAAGTTTGTGCAATGTTTCTAAAACTGTCTTTTTATTTTCTAGCAAACTGGTTACAATTTGTTTTATCCTAAAATCTAAATCAATGTATTTTTTGTCCTTTTTATAATTCAGATACACTATATCATAATAACTTATCTCCTCTTTTAGTGCTTTCATTAGTTCAAATATGTTAGGGTTTGGTTTCCCATTTTTTTTAATTAAAGGGGCAGTGTCATCCTTCAACAGTAATTAATAATCTTATTATATTTATCGATAAACAAATAATCGATACATCAACAAACAACAAATTTATGCAATAATACAATAACTCGTTTACATTCTAACGATTATAAAACTTATAAGATCTCTAACTAGAATACATTAAACCATAAAGGTAATTAATTATTGATCGAATTTTGCTCGAAACGGGAAAAAATTGTTTTTAAATATTCAACTTTGCACGAAACTGCAAATTCATCAATCAAATCATCGTAATTAATTTGTTGATTTAATTCTGCTTCTGTACGCAACAGCGTAAATGAATTTAATCGATCTGTACTTTGGGTCGTTTGCTAATAATTTCTAGCAAGTAATTATGCAGAAAACGATCGCTTCCCACTTCAACAACTTTATTTTGTCATTTGATTGAAATATTGGTACTACTGTCTTTTGTAAGGTAGGCAACTGTGTGTGGGAGTAGGGGACTGGGGGCATTAATCCGCCTCTATATTATTATATGTATACGAGACTGAAAGTGTACACTATATTCGATAGTGCTTTTAAAAATAACTACGGCTAATGCTTCATGTTTTTGTTATGGCGGTCTTTCTATTAAATATAACTACCCTCTCCAAGTCACATCAAATCTCGTTCAAAAACACTCATTATTATTAGGTCGTTAGTCCTATAAGACTAGTTAGACGCGAACCTCCCCTGTTTCATATCTTCGCATTTCCATAACACTAGAACATCCTACATCCTTAACTATTATTAACTCCTATTCCTGATTCTAATATATCTCTAACTAGCTAACCCTTCATACCTACCAACCTATCACGCCTGTTATAGACTTCCATAGTTCTCCTAATATTCTTTCTAATACCTCTTGATTTCTAACCTTCTCTGTCCAGCAATTTACGGTATGCTCATCATTTCATTTTCTTTTTCACCGTTCGCACCGTCCATGTTTCGCACCCGTACAGTATCGCGCTCCAGACGTACACAATTTTTTTCAGATTTCTAAACAAACTGTTCGCGACTATAGAAGTGACATTCTTTTTGTTGAAGGTGACTCGACCCTGCGCTGTCCTCTGTTTTATATCTCTTCTATTCCTTCCATTCTGAGTTATCTGACTTTCTAGATAGATTCTAATTTTTCGCCTGCTAGATTTATATTTGCCCTTTCCCTACTTTTTCTTACCCTTGAAGCGTACTATTCTTTTGCCCCTGTATATCTATCCCTACAGTTGTCCTGGCTTTAATGATGTTGATCGCGGCTTTGATGTACAACTAATGAAATTTTAATTTTATTCTTGATTAACAGATTCTCAACGAGATGATTGAGTTGATACCATTGAAACGAGCTTTAAATACTAAAAAGGTTTAAGCTGGTAAAATAATCCTAACAAGTTATCGTTAATCAAAATCTGATATGCCAACAAGCGAAAGATATTAAATAATTTGTTTCACGAGAAAAAGTAAACATAAGAACAATATCAGAATAACAAATAATTTAGTTTAATAACTAATAAATAATACAAATTAGGACAAATGGCCGATTTTCATTACGAAAGATTATTGTTATAGGTACTTATTAAATTATTATTGCTGGTGTTGTTTTTTACTTTTTTCACTGCAAAGCTACTCGGCGTCATTATCCGGTACCCTGCCGGATCCTGAAAAAGGCACCGGATCTGCTGGGTACCGGATTCAATCCAGAAACCCGGCTAATCTCTACAAATATTCTAAAACCACACCATCTTGCCTCTTGATCCTCAATAACAGCACAAGTAGAATATGTTTTGTTTTATATTCATTCAATAACCGTTATCCGCCAGATACAATTAATGCCTGTTAGGCATAGTAGTCGTAAGTATTTATAGAAAACAAAAACAATTGCACGTGGTCGGTGACGTCACTACAGGAAAAGAATTATGTTAAATTTATAGTATTTGATGTACTAAAAGCCTAATGAGGGGCAGTTGTGATACTTCGATGGAAAGCCCGTGGAGTAGAGAAACATAATATGTATTGGTCTGTGCGCCTCCTAGGTGGCGACACTGTATGTTGGGTATCCCCCAACGACTAAGCATAGTGAATCGCTCCTAGGCATTCCTTGGTTCTCAGTAGACTAAGTGTATTAGGACGCGCTCGTGCTTAAAAGGGGTAGCCTCATACGCACCGACGCAACGTGGCTTTTCGTTAGCGGGTTTCTCTGGATTGGGTCACCCCCCCTCCCGCATGAGTACTCTTTTGGGTATAGAAAAAAGTGGAAAAGCCCCGGATCTTGCTACTGACACGGGTTCGTCAGCAGCACGTAAGATCGAAGAAACTCATGTCGACGACAGTTCAAATGTCCCCGGATGATGACAAACTTTCGGTTATTTTTTAAATTAAATTTGAATAAACTAATATTAACTGTATACATTTTCCAGGATAGTGTGTATAAAAAACCTTTGAAACAATATTTTATACATTTCCTAAATTTTTTAGGAATCGTATCCAATTACTNGGTATAGAAAAAAGTGGAAAAGCCCCGGATCTTGCTACTGACACGGGTTCGTCAGCAGCACGTAAGATCGAAGAAACTCATGTCGACGACAGTTCAAATGTCCCCGGATGATGACAAACTTTCGGTTATTTTTTAAATTAAATTTGAATAAACTAATATTTTTTAATAACTTATTTACGGTAGGTAATAGCAACACGAAAGAAGTGAAACGAATGTCCTTTGCTTTTTGTCCACAATGCTGTAAAAGAATTGAGATCCCATCCCCGGCCTCTACCAATATGTTTATCAACTCATGTGCTTTCCGTCGAAGTTACAGTACCGCGGCTGTTGTTTTTTATAACAATCGGTTGGTAAATTTACTTATAGATAGTTACATTTATTTGAATTATATTGGAAATTATTAATACATGGTAGGTTAAAAGAAATAAAGAAACAGAAATTCTTTGGGTACGTAGTTAGTTCCACAAGAATAAACACATGTCGCTGCACATTTTCTAATTCATTATTCAAATAAATCAGTTATATAAATTAATTACTGTCGTTATGGTAATGTTATTATAACGAACGTCACGTTTACGTTATTCCAATATCATTTCACCTTGATATCTATCACTCGTATATTCAAACACATCCAGTCCATTTCCTTGTTTTTAATTGAATATTTACATTCTTGTGTCTAGAAACGACTGTACGTACTTATCATTGGGTACAGGGTGGGCAAATTTCTACGCTTGTATACGACAACTCGGTAAATAATAAAAAATACCAAAAAATTAATGGTGAACTTCTCGACCCCTTTTTGTGAGACAAAATTTGTGTTTTCAGAAACTTGCTATCGTCTTTTGTTTTTGAGTTATAAAAAAACCTACATTCTTCAGGCATTTTTTTACCTAGAAGACAGTGGTGTCAGAAAAATTAAAAAAAAAACAACACACACACAGACAACTACCAAAAGATTATTTTCGCAAATTATACCTTACCTATCGAATGCAACCTCACATATATATTTCAAAAGAAAAAATTATCTTTTTAACTAAAGCATAGCCAAACATTTCCTATTTAAAAAAATACCAGTTCGTGTTATAAGTTGAAAGGGTATGATTTTTTTTTTTTCGACAACACTTTATTCTATGTAAGAAAGTGCCTGAAGAAAGTAAAAATTGTTTTTTCTAATGTTACAAACAACCCAGAAATGGACATGTAGCCAAAACCAGAAATTTTCAACTTTTGTTTATAAGTTATTGAAAGCACCAATAAAGTTTCAAAAAAAGAGATCGATAAGTTCGCCATTAATTTTTTTATGTCTTTTATAGTTACCGAGTTGCCCTATACGCACGTCGAAATTTGTCCACCCTGTACAAAGTATGACCTTCTAGTTCTAGTACGTTATGAAGAGATATCACAGCTTAGCACCCACTAATCAAAGTTTAAAAGAATAAATAAGGGGATTTTCATAATAAGAAGAAGACATGGAATGAGTACATGTGCATGGGCGTACCGGGGGGGGGGGGCAAGAAGAGGACAGCTACCCCCCCTCCCCTGGAAATCTCGCAGAAAATATATGAACTCGCCTAATCACTAATCAAATGAAAACGGGGCCTTGTATGCTCACTTTTGAATAAAATAGTAGAAGTCGAATTAAATAATTAAAATAAAATAAAAATGCATAGTCAAATTTACTTTTATTTATTTAAAGATGTTTGGGAGGTACAATCGGAGACAAGAGTACATAAAATTAGAAATTCGTGATTAATTAGGTTTTGCAGCATATCATGAGGTAAATAAATACTATCTATACTAAAAAAAAGTATACGGTTTGAGAGAAAATTTGGAATTTGACCAAAAACTTTGAATAAAATAAGAAATAACGAATAATATGGAAAATTTTTAACTGACTTTTGGCAGTGAATATGCCTTGATTTCAACTTCGAAACAAAAAAATATTTAGTTTCAATCTCTATTAATAATGAGCGTAAAACTTTTTAATATGTTTAAATAATAATTAAAACTTTAAAATTGCATTTATTTCAGACAATTATAAATATTATCATTATATTATCAAGTAAAAACGAGATTTTCAGCTAATTTTTCATTTTTTCCTCGATAACCATTTAGTGAATTTGAATAACCTTACGCTAAAGTGATTCTCCAGAGTTCAAGTTACTTATTATAAAAGTTTGAAATTTCTGGTAGCTTTTTTTCTGTTAATAAAAATAAATTTAATCTGTTCGGTTAACGAATCTCCATAAAATGACGTGTAAAGTTACAATTTTTTAAAATTTCAATAACTTTTTAACGGTTTAGTGAATCGATTTGTAATTTTTACAGGAGTTTTAGAATTGAATGAGGAACGTTCTTCCAAATTTTTATTTGTTTCGTAGCATTTTGACATGCCTCCCAAACATCCTTAACTACCTATAAAGGAGGATCATTTGCGGCTGTTTGCCCTACATACACCTAATGTTTCATGTAGGTGCCTTTGTGTAGTGTGTATGGCAAAACAGCCGCGCACGATCTGACCTAAAAAAAATCTGACTTGCCTCCCCCTAGGGCAGAAGCTGGGTACGCCCGTGTACATGTGTAACGGGTACTCGGTTGAAGTATACTGATGAAAATATTTCATTATCTAACATACTTCTTATACAACGTGAAAACCACCCCTTTTGTTTTTCCGTCGAATGAACTTTTGCGTCATTCTTTTGATTTTAATTGCTGCTTTTCTTAACTAGCATCAATAAATCTTTAATTGAAACGTTTTAAGTTTTGATTTCAATTAAAAAATATTTTCCAATAAATTTACTTTGAGAACGATATATTGTGATAATAATATTTAAATATGAAAGCCTTGAACCAGCAATACAAATTATTTGTCTGTTGTTTTTTATAACAATCGGTTGGTAAATTTACTTATAGATAGTTACATTTATTTGAATTATATTGGAAATTATTAATACATGGTAGGTTAAAAGAAATAAAGAAACAGAAATTCTTTGGGTACGTAGTTAGTTCCACAAGAATAAACACATGTCGCTGCACATTTTCTAATTCATTATTCAAATAAATCAGTTATATAAATTAATTACTGTCGTTATGGTAATGTTATTATAACGAACGTCACGTTTACGTTATTCCAATATCATTTCACCTTGATATCTATCACTCGTATATTCAAACACATCCAGTCCATTTCCTTGTTTTTAATTGAATATTTACATTCTTGTGTCTAGAAACGACTGTACGTACTTATCATTGGGTACAGGGTGGGCAAATTTCTACGCTTGTATACGACAACTCGGTAAATAATAAAAAATACCAAAAAATTAATGGTGAACTTCTCGACCCCTTTTTGTGAGACAAAATTTGTGTTTTCAGAAACTTGCTATCGTCTTTTGTTTTTGAGTTATAAAAAAACCTACATTCTTCAGGCATTTTTTTACCTAGAAGACAGTGGTGTCAGAAAAATTAAAAAAAAAACAACACACACACAGACAACTACCAAAAGATTATTTTCGCAAATTATACCTTACCTATCGAATGCAACCTCACATATATATTTCAAAAGAANAAATAGATTTCTCTTTTGTATTTTAAATGCTAAATTCAAAATACGTATTTTGAAATTACTTTTATCAAATAAATACTTTTTTTAGTACCTATTTTAGTCCTTAAAATATCTTTTAAGAAAAATTTGCAAGTATTTTCTCATTTTTTAAATATTGGAGCTTTTCTAGACTAATAGTGATGTTTGCACTATATCACCAGATGCGAAGATTGAGTATGATTCTTATTTTTCTATTATTATAGTCCTCCGGGACTTTCCCCGCATCGTGTATATGACAAACTAGCCTAAACATACGATCAATTACTTATCCTGCATATTTTAAAATTTTCGCCTGTATCCCATCTACTCCTGGTTCCTTATTATTTAAGTTTTTTAATGCTACATCGAACTCTTCTCTCATTATGAGATAACGTATCTCCACACTATCTTCCTTCTCTAATATTTCTCCCAACTCATGGACTGCGTATAGGTTCTCTAAATATTTTTTCCACCTATCTACCTTTTCCTCATTTTCCATCAAAATTACCCCTGCCTTGTTTCTTATATTATTACCAGTGTACTGTAGGGAGTAGGGTACTCTAAAATTCCTTTTTTTTATATTATAAGCCTCATCAGTTTTATCTACTTCAAACTTTTCTTCTATTTCTTTACACCTCAAATCAATCCACTTATCCACTGTTCCTTAGCTGCCCTACACTTTCTAATTATTAACCACTTTATAGCCTTATATCTTTTTTGCCCTTCTTGGTCTGTCCTGTTTTTGTATTTCCGTCTTCTATTAGTCCCACAATCTCGTTAGTTATCCAGGGCTTCCTATTTTCGTCTTGTTTAAGACCTGTCTTTACGCGTTTCGTTACAATTACTTTTTCTATGTCAAGACGTTTCCCACCTTCCCTCTTCACCAAAATTTTGAATTTAATATTAATCTTCGAAACTACTATGTATTGGTAACTCCTACAGTCCAGTTGATTGATAAAACTTTGACTAACAAGAATGTAATCTAACCGATATTTCTCTAAATCGCCTGGCATATTTCACATATCGTCTCTTAACGTGATGGTCAAATAAAGTATTCGCGACAGTTAAGTTATATTTATCGCAAAATATAATTGATTCAAAAAATTTTAGGGGTAGAAACATGTCATAGCATCAGAGGACATTAACGGCACGTGGGTCCAATTATACCATAAAATTTTTAGAGTAATTAGCGTGGGTTACAATCACCTCATACTAATGTTTTTTTTTAAAAATTATTGACTAAGAACATACATTGTTCTTAAAAAATACTTAATAGTAAAAAACATAATTTATTAACAATAGAATTATAGTGCAGATAAGTATACGTTTATGGTTCGCCTCTGAAGATGTACGAGGGTGGATTGATAAGTTTCCGGCCTAACCAAGAGATGACGCCACTAGGCCTACCTTGAGGTGACATTCTATAGTACCATCCTTGGATAGCTTGTAGCTATAGTTTCAGCCCGATCTCCTTGCTAGTGTAGGTTTGACAGCACGCTGAACAAGACGCCTCTGTGGTTTTCGTAAAAATGGAAAAGCAGGAAAATCGTGCTGTCATCAAATACTTTTATTTGAAGGGGTTAACGCCGAAGGAAATTAAAAAAGAGATGGACTCAACACTGGGGACATCCTCCCCGTCATATTCAACCGTTAAGCAGTGGGTTTCCGAGTTTAAAAAGGGTCGTGTGAGCACCTCTGATGGGCCTCGCTCAGGACGCCCCGTTGAGGTCACAACTCCAGATATGATCGAAAAAATTCATCAAATAGTGCTGGGAGACCGCAGATTGAAAGTGCGTGAGATAGCTGAGACCTGTAAGATGTCATATGAACGTGTGCAACATATTTTGCACCAACATTTGCATATGGAAAAGCTCTGTGCAAGATGGGTGCCGCGTTTGCTAACAGTCGACCAAAAATTGATTCGAAAAAACATTTCTACCGCAAATTTGTCATTGTATAAGCGTAATCCAAGCGAATTTTTGCGTCGATTCGTAACCGTTGACGAAACGTGGGTCCACCACTACACTCCTGAAACCAAAGAACAGTCTAAACAGTGGATTGGACCAGGGGAACCAACTCCAAAGAAGGCAAAAACAATTTTTTCGGCGAACAAGGTTATGGCTACTGTTTTTTGGGATGCAAGAGGTATTATATACATTGATTACCTTGCAAAGGGTAATACTATCACTGGTCAATACTACGCAGACTTATTGCAACGTTTGAGCCACGAGGTGAAAATTAAACGACCTCATCTGGCGAAGAAAAAAATCTTGTTTCATCACGATAACGCACCAGCGCACACGTCAATCGTTGCGACGGCTAAAATCAACGATCTAAAGTTTGAATTGATGCCGCACCCTCCTTACTCTCCAGACCTAGCCCCGAGTGACTATTTTCTGTTCCCTAATCTCAAAAAATGGCTTGGCGGTAAGAGATTTGCGGACAATGAAGAAGTAATCGAAGCTGTAAATGGTTATTTTGAGGAGCTTGACGAATCAGTCTATAGAGATGGCATTAATAGACTGGAACACCGCTATGAGAAATGTATCAGCCTTGGAGGAGATTATGTTGAGAAATAAAAAAAAAAAATTTTTAAAAACCTTGTTTTTCTTGGTCAGGCCGGAAACTTATCAATCCACCCTCGTACATTACATGTAGACATTGTTTTCAGGTGTAAGGTGTAATGTGAAGTAAACAATCTACAAAATTGCTCACCAGTTTTTTAAGCATATTTCTACATAATTAGAGGTGCTAATTATAAAAGTCAAGGCCGATTAGTGCCTGTTAACTGTCAGGCGTAATTTGAAAAACACAAACATCATTTTAAAAGTCTTTTACGACATCGTCAAGTGTAATGTAATAATCATTACTTAATATAGATATACGTTAATATGTGCATACGTATGTACGGGGGATGTTTCCAAAGTTCTTGGAATTGTGCTAAAATTAAATTATGCAGAACTTAACTAGTATTACTGGTGCCAGACAAGTCTTGACATGTTTATGCAACTATCTAGTGCAATATTGTTCAGTCTGATTTACATGTTCGACTGATATAAACGCATTAGAATCCAAAAATACTGTTTATTGGTGGATCGATCGTTTAAAAACTGGCAGAACTCATTAGAAGACGATTTACGTAGTGGGCGCCCAAGCACGTCGGTAGAAGAAAGAAACTACTGCTGCCGAAGACTATGAAAAAGGACAAGCAAATGACTATTTGTCAAAGTAGTGTACGTCTAGGGATAGGTACCTACAAATTCATGACATCTTTTTGGAATTTTGGCAACTAATAATAACCACTGACGAGACGTAGATTCCTTATTTCAATCCTGAGACCAAAAGTTAATCCAAAAAATGGCGCAAACCCTAAGAAATCTCTCCATTGAAGGCGCGTGCAGTTCCGTCTGTTTGAATAGGTAATGCTTAGTGTATTCTAGGATTGCAAAGGGATTTTTTTTATGGATTATCTGGCGAAAAGTAGTACAATTAACGCAGAATAATATTCCAATTTAATATCCGGTCCACTGCGACAGGCACTTGTCTAAAAACGGCCTGGAATGTTTCATAAGCGTCCGTTATTACAACAGGATAATGCAAGACCACACACTGCAAGAAATACGAAGGATGTTTTGAACGATTTACGATGGGAATTGCTTTCGCACCCACCTTATTCCCCAGATCTTGCGCCCAGTGATTATCATTTGTTCCCAGATTTGAAAACGTCCTTACGGGGTGTTCGATTTGAAAGTGTAGCTGAGGTAAAACGTATTATAAATAGGTGGATTGAGGAGACACCGAAAAAGGACGGCTTAAAAGAATTAGTTTGTCGTTGGGAAAAATGTATTCGGTTAAAGGAGAGTATGTTGAAAAACTACATTGTAATATTGACGAAAATTAACAAAATAATAAAAATTATAGCTAAATTCTCAGAACTTTGGAAACATTCCTCGTACCTAAACCTACTTAATATACTAACAAAAAACAACACATATCAGAAAATAAAAAATTACTCAGACGATACAAAATTCAAAGTTCATTGAACCATAAATCACTAGGTATATTGTTAGAAGTTTTAATTCACTCTTTTTTAATGCAGTGTCTTTAATCGATCAAGCTCACTATTTAGTTTTTACGCACACAGTAATTAAAACAATAAAGAATACAAATTGTTATTAATAATTACAATCAGAAAGATATAAAAAAGATTAACGAATAATAGACGTGCGACTTTCTTCATCTGAGAGCAGCGGGGCCAAATGCCATGGTGGCGCAGTTCTATTTTTCTAGTGTAGGTAGGTTTGTATAGAAAAATTGTGCGAATGAGATAGCGGGTTATTTGATATTGTGGAATTAGCTGATGATTAAAACGTCCAATAAAAGAATGAAACTAACTAAATGATATATAGATCACGCTAATAAGGAGCGCAATTCCAGCATTTTATACATATTAGCATATACGGAGTGTTTCTGAAATCGGTAACAAGCTTTGGAGGGTTTAACTAGATCCAGTAGGGAATCGCATGGTGAGTAATGCAGCGTGAACAAAAAACATTGTAAGAAAACCAGAAGAAGTTATAATCCGAAGCCGGTTCTGGACGTGAATTGGCAACATACAACGTAACTTAGCAGCTACATCGATGGAGAATGTAATCAGGAACGGTTGTAGAACGAAAGTAAATACCTTACTACTGTCCTACTGTTAAAATTACACCACGACATCGTATTAAGAACACAAAAGAAAAAAAATTAACCTTACGTAGGTGTACATTAATAGTTAAGTCTATAGACTCTGGATAAGTAATTGTGATTTTATTAAATTAAAGGTAAAATTCCAAATCACCACTGAGATATTGCCAAGGTGTGTTTCCTTTTTTATGGGTGGTTAGCCAATAGCCATATTCTCCCATTAGAAAAATAATTACCAAAATAATTTCTAACAAACAACAAACAATGCATAAGTCAAAAATACGTCGTATTTCTCTGAATGATCCTTCCAGAGCTGGACTAGCAGTTCTTTCGAATACGTTTTTCTCGAAAACGGTGAACTTTCAGACCATAAGCATTCACGTAATTTTCTTGTTTCGTAATGCCCTATCACCACCTCCAGGGTTGCTACTTATTTCAGAAACACCTTGTGTAAAAACATGTTATTTATGTGTTTAGGTTGTAGTGAGTTTTGTTTATCCTTGTTAAGATTTTTTTTCCCGAAATTAATACATGTACATGCCCTTCGCTTTTCACTTCGTTCGTATTGTCTTTTCCTACCGTAACCTTATGATAAGCAATCAAACAAAAGTATTCTTCAGTTAATGTATTTAATACATTGAAAGACAAATTAGTTAAAAATTAATAAACGTAAATTATGAAGAAAGGAGGTGTAGATCGGCCGGGATTGGGAAAATAAGTACAGTGTAACATCTGTATAACGACACTTAAGGGACTGAACATTTTTCGGCGTTATAAGAAGTGGTCGTTAAATGGAGAGAAATAAAAGATATGATTTTACTATTCTATAATAATATGCATTTACCAATATAGTACACATTTTCCACACGAACATTATTATTCATATATTGCGTATCTTCGTCTGATGTTTTTTGCTGCTGCGATATTTAATTGTATTTTGTTACGTATCTTACTCATATCTTGAGATACTGCTGGATCAATTTGATTATATAAAAAGTATTTTTTTAATAGTTTCGCTGCATCAAGTGCTTGTTTGATGTTTGGTGGAGGGACAGGATCATCTTCTTCAACAACGTACACAGCTGCAGTTCTTATCTATTTCGGCAACTTAGAAAGTACTGCTCAATGATTTATAATGCCGCATTGTTGTCGTTAAATAGAGTGAGCGTGACGCTATATAGAGTGTAATACTGTATAGAAAACAATGTAAACCAACCAAAGTCAAGCAATTTTGACGTTTTAAGGAGTTTGTCGTTAAATCGAGTGACGTTATAAAGAGTTTACACTGTATTTGTTCACAAAGCGTGCTTAATAAAATATTAGTCACTATAACTGAAGAGAAAAATAAAAACATTCAATTGGTGATTTTAATATCACTTTTAATAGCTACTAATGCAAATTACAGTGTCATTAAACGTTTATATCTGCGATTATTCGTAAGGTCACAGTAATCCATTATCAGTAGAAGTTATATTAAAGTGTGTTAAGACTATCTACGTTTGCTTTAAGTGTAGGTATATTGCAATTCTGCTTTGTTATTATAAAGTGGAAATTCCAAACAGATAATATCATTAAATTGTTTATTAAATAGCAAAAGTTCTGTTCGTCCATTATTATACATAATTAATTTCTTGAACTTGACTATTTAAACCACCCATACGAAGCAAACCTAACCGATAATTACAATAAAAAGCGACAATGCTGTTGGTTTAATAAGATTTTACTAGGAAAACAGAATAAGTACCTAACTGGGTAATTGGTTTGTTAATAACCTACATAATAAACTTGAACTGACTGAAAACAAATTAAACCTGAAGTTTTTGTAATGATACGTTACTTCTTAAGCTGTTCTAAAAGAATTCTAGCAATTATGTACATATAATACATATAGCCGTCTTTAGTACATAGTAAAGGGTGAATTATAACTATTGGGACATGGAGTAAGTGCAAGTTGTTTAGACCAAAATATGAAGATTGGATCAAACATACCTTAATAAAACAGAAGCGAATTTGGTACTCCCCGAATTACAACAGACTAATGTTTTTTTTTTCAGCGTCTTTAGTTGCATAACCTGTGTTACACCCCGTGTTAATTACTCTAAAAATTTTATGGTGTGGTTGCACCATAGCGCTGTTAATTTTTGAATCGTTATTTTCACGAGCCACCATCTTAATGGACTTGAGGTCAGTTTTCATTTTAATGTAACTATGAAGTGTGGTGATGTCATTATGTGTAGACCATGCGGGACTTTCTATAAAGAGTAACGTTTTTTCGTAAGATAAAATGTTTCCCATATGCTGTCAACTGACACACTGTATATCGGAAAAATGCTCAATTTTCGAGTATGCTTTTTTATACTTTAGGGTCAAATGAACACAAAACTTTTAACGTTTTAGTTTCTCTTTAAAGTACTTCTTTTAATATTTGTAGGTAAATTAAAAAATTTAAATTGTGGTAAATGAATAAATGAATAAACCGAAAAAGAATCACCCTAATAATTACCACAAAATTTGTTCACTATGCAATGATAAGAATATGCGTTTCATTCCTTATTTGTTTTTTCGTACTTTAATAATAATGAAATAAAATTTGAAAAATAAAACATTTTTTATTACCCATTACATTAATAATTCAAACGGATATAGGATTCTACAGTTTATTAAGATTTAACTCGCAGCTGAGCCGTGAATGTTTGGAAATTTCCTTGATTTTTTTTGCTATATTTTAGTAGGTATATGGGTTTTAATTAATAAAATTATGTATTAATTCTCGAATCTGTCAACATAACTTAGCGAATAAGGATTAAACAGGTAACATCTAAAATTTAGACGTGCTGTCTGCTAACTGGTACTATATGCGAGCTGATCTACGATTGCACTACTGATCGAACAATACTACCGACGGCCGTTTTCGGACTTTTTGTGTCAATAATGTGTATATTACGTACCCACTGCTGGATCATTACAGTTTTAGACTAAGTATTACTGGTAGAATATTAATAAGAAAGAATCAAATTTCAATTTGAATTGTTCATTGAAATGTTTCCAACAAGTAACGTAATTCATGTGAAAAATAGTGCGTACCTACCTATTGATAATAATTTTTATTTTATTTACACATATGAAAAATCGTTATCTGATCAATTGGTATACTTAAACAGTTAATTCTAATCGTACGAGAAATGACCTTTAAATTAGACTAAGCATTACTGGTCGAAACCTAGAAGATCAATTCTTACAACATGTTCACTTCTTAGAGCCTTTTCACACGAGTTACATTTTGTAGTGCTTCCGTTGGGCTATAGTAGCGCGACAGTTGCTAGTTCGTATGTATAAAGAGCGATTTTTTTGCAGCGTTTCGATATTGTAGCCAATGTAGTAACGCAGCTATTTCAAATTTTAAGAAACAGAACTTATAAAAATTAAGTAGCATAAGAAAGACGAAGAGAAGCTTATTTTATTAGCGCTTCTGATAAATAAAAAAAAAAGAAGAAGATAAAGAATCGGAAATATTGCATCGATCCGAACAGCAATCGATTGATAAAAGGATTTCTATAGATCATAGAACAAGATTTACGTCGAAATGAAAAAAGGTTTTTCAGTCATTCCTTCTTTCCATGCTCTTCCTTATATTGTCTGCACTGCAGCCATTCCAAATTCAGTTTTTGAAATTATGAAATTTTCGACGTCGACAGCCGTCTTTAGTTTATTGACAGCCTGTTTCTAAGAATAACGGGGCCCTGTGACATTAATAGAGGACTTTTGAAGTGAAACTTCTTTACGCACAGTAGGGTAAGTTCGTTTCATGCGAGTTGCTATGTAACGAAATCATGGAACGGATGTTCCCTCTCTACTCGGACACGTAGTCGAGTTCGCAGTGGGGATCGCTTGAGCCGTGAGCGCGCTTCAATGCAACGTTCGTTACAGGCAACTCCGGCATATATAGTGTAAAATTTAAATTCATAGTGTACAAATAATACCATTAAACCAATTCCTTAACCTCTATCCCGGTATGTTGGTGTGTTTGAAGAAGTTTCACTTCAGTAGCGTGTAGTATGATTACACGTTGTATTTTTTTTTATTAACCAAAAAAAGCAAAATTTTAAATTTATTCAAAAATTATTCTTATTTCTTTAAAATCACAGTAAATGAATACATAATTGTAATATGATTCGGAAAGGTATCTTTTTAGCATTCACAGGTTACTGCATAAATTTGTATGTTTTTTTTTTTAAATGTTCCAGTCAGTAATTATCGGTTGATGTCCTCAAAATGAATATACTTATCAGTAATAAACATCAGTTTTCGGTTGGTGAATGAATCGAATCGAGAGTGCCCAATGAAAAGAGGATTCTGAATATAGCCTAACATTCTAAAGGTCAAATAGAACGTAATTAAGTAAACAAAAGACAAATCATGCTTTATTAATTTTTTCGGTTTGGACCAATCCACTAATAATGATGATCAGCCTTTATTCACTATTTTGGGTTCAACCATTTAAAATATACTCATTTTGGTCAGTTTCACCCGGCCTAAAAATTCCAATGCGAAAAAGGCAGTATACTTCGTAGTGCTCTTTGCAAAGCATAGAACATTTTTGTGAATAACGACAGATATTTACCTGTTTCATCTTGGAAGGGTTGCAATCAGGGCCACACTATATGTAGCTACCATATAGGTATGTATTACTTTTCAAATAAAGTATTTTACAATTACAAATGACTCCAGACGCGTTAGTTAACTGAGTAGGTAGCCTGCGTCTATAAATCATAAGTGCATTAAAAACAAAGGTGTCTGTTCTTTGTGAAAGTTTGCGTGTCGTATTAATTGCGCAAAGAAAAAAATTCAAAAGTTTTGGAGGTATATTGTGTTACTGCAATGCATAAAGTGTGGACTTGTAAATAAAGATATATTTCGCCTTGCATTTTGTAACCAATGAACTGATACAATAAAAGAATTCCTTACTAAAGACGACGAAAGACTTTCAAAGTTAATTATTATAATATCGTATTATGTTACATATATCTCCTGAACGTCGAGAACTGTATAGAGAAAATAATATGCCTGAATTAATTCACAGAAAATAATTTAATTACAAATTTTGTTTAAACATTTTATAATATGAATTTTAAGTTTGCGTTCTAATTACTGAAATTTATTAATCTAGAACACATTAGACGATTCTGTTGATATTGTAATGTTGGTGGGTTTAACAAATTAACTTTTAAGAAGAAAACTATTTATTTACACTAATTATTATTGAACTTAAAAACACTATTAAATTATTACTAAACTTAGGTAATTATTCTATTTATTTACACTACTGTTACTATTCACTGTGCTATTTATTTCACTTCTATCACTGTCAATTTATTTCTTGATTCACTTCTGCAACGGTCAATTTATTTCTACTCTACTTCGGCGATCGTCTCTTCCTTTTTATACTCCCTTGCTTCCTTTCGGGAACGTTCTTCAGCCTTCCAGAGAAGTCTCGCTTTCTTTGAACGGTTTAATTGCTTTCCCGGAACGCAGGTACGACACACACGTTTACAGATACAGCGCACATGAAAAAAAGCGCCCGCGGCTAGTCGGCGAATCGATAAACCGCTCACACACACGTATGCCCGATCGCACACAATCGCGCTCGTGGTCGCTACAATATTTTAGCACAATTCCCGTTGTAACTTACTTATTATACCTAGGATAGATTTTCATATAAAAACAATCGATTATAATATTATACAGGATGTCTCATTTATAATAATTAAAAAAAAAACATGGCTTCCTGACACAAAATACAACAAAAAAGTGTTACACAATTTTTCAATCTCGTGACAATTGAGCTCGCAAATCGTCTTTGTAAATTTGAACGTACAATTTGTTTCATTACGGGCCTGGATCTAGGCGACTAACGTTGCTCAGCTGATCTAGTGTGGTACATCCACATTATTACATATAAGTACATATCGGGAAGAAGCCGAATGCACTTCCACCTTGTAAAAAAAAGGTAAAAGTGAAAAAGTTGCTGCAAAGTTTGGCCCGGATACCGGGAATATTTCGAATTATATGATAGGCATTGGTAATGTAACTCACCACCAACTAACGGTTGAATAAGAACCCTACTAGAATGCACTATCACACTACTAATTGTCCTTATTGTAATAGTCTTTTATGAAATGACCACTAAATAAATAAACTTACATTAACAAACAAGTAAATTCCGTAACAATTCAAAGCAAACCGAACAACCTGTTAGAAACTACGACATTATGTGTATTTATTTCAGTCACTTCCAGCACTATAATTATACGAGGTTATATCAATATTTAGCTTTTTACATTTAATGAAAACAAAATAACCAAAATTGGTCCTTCTGGACACACCCTTGTATTACCCCACGTGGGGTTAATGAGCCCTGCCAGGCAAAACTAACGTTTAACACATGTGAATGGTCAAAGTAGGTCTGCATCTTGTCTCAACTTTTACAACCATAACACATACATTTGTTTTCGTACACTAGTACGTTATGGTACAAACCTTTACCAAACGCTGGGTGGTGAGGGTGCACCGCATCTAACTATTCCGTAGTCGTTAAAATTTCTTTTCTATTTAAAATAACATAATACTTTACGTCATGGGCTACATTCGGTCCNGAAACAGTATCAACAAGCAACAATCAATTCATATTCAATCATAGAGCCTACTTTTATACTTTTACATCTAATTTTATTTATTTAGTTTATTTTAATTCTACGTGTAAGTTAAGTGTTGACTATTAAATATTTAAAACAACAATCGTTATCATTTACATAAAATAGTTTGCTCGCAATTAATTTGGCGTGTAAAGTGAGAATACCAGAAAGAACTCTTTCAATTAAAATTTATTTTCTCACAACAAACAAACAGTATCTTTACTTATGTTTTTAGAATACTAATAAGAAAAGATCAAATTTCAATTTGAATTGTTAATTGAAATGCTTCTAACGAGTAACCTAATTCATGTGAAAAATAGTGCGTACCTTCCTGTTGATAATAGTTTTTATTTTATTTACACAAACGAGAAATCGTTATCTGATCAATTGCTGTACTTGAACAGTTAATTCCTAATCGTAAGAGAAATGACCTTTAAATTGTTCTCGAGAAATAAGGCAATAAACCGGTTCAGTACATTTTTACAATACTGTGTTATATATCTTGTTTCCATTAAAACAGCAATTAAAATACTTGTCTTAATTTATTGTGACCAGTACAGTTTTTACTGGAAAGATATTCTTTCGTATATTCTTTATAATTTCCTGCTCAAATCTATTTGTCAACTAATCTTATGTAATTTTTTGTTAACTGGTATTCTATTTGCGAATGAATTGCTTTTATTGTTTTGCAATGAATTTTTACAATTTAAGAAAAAGATATATGGAATATTCGTAGGGTTGTCGACAATTATGTCGTACAAGAGGGTTTTGCACTCCCTTACAAACAATGCATTATTCTCTTGTTCATTAGTCTCTTGGTTTAATCACTGTTTTTTGTTTTCTGAGACAAAATAAAACTACTACTCTTCGGTAAGCAAAATAAATAATCATCTAATAGAAATAATCAGTTAGCAGGTAACTCGTGAACAATTACTTAATAAACGGTTCAAGTAGATAGTAAGATAATCACATTGTGTACTGTGTCAGATAAGATCCCAAGTAATTGTACCATTTCAATGGTAATTGTTAAAAATTAAAAAATTTATTATCTTTCAAACGGTTATTACAATAATATAATTAGGCAGGCGTTTGCTTCGTACTCAGAAAGTTTTGTTAAGATTGAACCCTTAGGATATTAAAGAATAATTTCTTTGGCGCGAACTAAGTTTTTGTAAAACAGTGACAAAAAATTTTTAGCGCACGCCATCACACGCCAAATTTATTTTGTGTGACTAATTGAAATAATAATGATGATAAAATGAAAACATATTGAGCATCTACTAGGGTCAATTGAAAAGTCCCGGCCTGACACATAGATTAGTTTGTGAATTATAGCATTTTTAGTGAAGCAACTTTTGTTATTGTGAAAAAAATGAATAAAAAGGAATTTCGCGTGTTGATAAAATATTGCTTTTTGAAGGGAAAAAATACAGTTGAAGCAAAAACTTGGCTTGATAACGAATTTCCGGACACTGCCCCAGGAAAATCAACCATCAAGGATTGGT
>NW_020442463.1:1589115-1590924 GCF_000699045.2 Agrilus planipennis | reverse complement strand
GTGGTTCGGGTGAGAAAGATGAGACGGACGAAATGAAGACAGAAGAGAATGAAAGATTATCTGTGGAATATTACTGCCTCAGCATTTGCCTAAGTGATCCAAGGAAACCACAGAAAAACTTGGACCAAGGCAGACGGACCCGGAATCGAACCGGCGTCCTCCCGAATGCTAAGCAATGGTCTAAACTTCTAGGCCATGCCGCTCGGTAATGGAATACAGAAAACCGCACCTCAATCCGATTTACTCCACAAAATTAGAAGGTTCAATGCTTTATTTCCTCGACTACTAGTGGGGGAGTTGGGAACCGAACATAGCATGCGAACATCAAAGGCCAGCATCAACGTGGTGCAGGAAAATTCTTACTATTCATCCTTCTTTTAGCTAATAAAATGATATACCCGACTAGAAATTGTGATCATGGACCTGATAGGGACAACCTTTATCCTACTAAAGTCCTAGCAATGTCCACCTTATGTGAATATGATTAGGATTGTTACTCTCTTCTATATGAAAAACCTTTCAAGGAAATAAATATTAGAACCTAAAAAGGAAATCAGAAAGAAAACCTCAAAAATAAATCAGGGTAGAACTCTATTAAAACCTGATTGCAAAATTCATTATAAAAAAATACACGATGAGTAAATTTATTGATACGATTTTTCTTGACATTGTACAAAGACATGCCTACAAACATTATATTACTCAAAAATAGTAGTAAAATTAATACAATTAGTACAACTACCAAAGGTATAAATGGTATCTAAGTAAATTCACATTACAACTTATTGGGTTTATCCGCATTCAATCCATATCAGAATTTAGGAATTTATACCTTATAAGGGCTAAAACGATCAAACGCCGATAAGGTCCTCATTTAGAAAACCAAATTCAATTAACGTTTTATATAAACTGTGGAAATTCTGAGTTGGACCTAAACAGCTTATCCTAATGTAGAACTCCCACATGCATTCCACATTAAAAGAAATTCCTAAAATACGACCACCTTGACAGGTCCTCACAGTATATTCGGTTAACCTGCTTATGTTTCTAGTCGGATATGTACAGTCCAATAAATGCAATTTCAAGCCTTTGAAAGATCTTACAATTTTGTTCAAAATATTTTGAGAGTTGGATTAGTTTCGGAGAGGTTTTAGAGAAGTAGGTAATACTTTATGACCCCCCAGTCGACCCAAATACAATAGTAATCACCATATTAGTTATTAATTAGCAAGTTTTTAATGCGAGCTTCTGATGATGAAGATGTTGATTGTTATTCCTACTCATCAATCGTTGATTTTGAATTCACGAAATTAGATTAAGAACTCATGTTTAATTGTGTGTTGTCACTCGTAATTGTTTATAAAATAATGACTCTCCGACTTAATGACTCAAAATCAGTTGATTACAATTAGTTTATTTAGATAAATATTAGCGAATGAAATGAAAAATATAGAAAAAAGTGGTAGATTTTTTCCAAGAAATGCTGAAGGCTGAAAGAGTGGTCGTGTCTTAGGAGTAGTCTTTGTAAAGGATTAATGGCATTTTTTTTACTTTCGTGTGAGCAGAGGTCAAGGATCGCAATGTCTGTACATTTGTAATATCAGACTTAACGCCCAGGCGCTTCTGACTAATAAATTGCTTAATTCGTTTGTCAACCAATTTAGTAACGAAGTGAATAAGCATAAGATACCCAACTGATGCTCTTGTTAATAAAGTTTACGATTAGGAAGTATTCACAAGAAATGCAGAATATTTACTATTTAGATAATGTGAAAAAAGTTTTAATTCCGAAATATTTAATAAATAATT
>NW_020442463.1:1587396-1588279 GCF_000699045.2 Agrilus planipennis | reverse complement strand
AACACGCTACTGAAGTGAAACTTCTTCAAACACATAAACAAGTATACTTCATTTACTTTCTCTAGCGATGTGCCCCTTCCAATGTCTTGGATGCGCGCTGGCAAAATCGTAGATAGGGAGAAAAAAGCTCATTATACTCTTAATTATTTATTTTTTATTTTTTTATACCCAATCAAAAAAATATACCAGATAAGAAATAAAAAGCCTACAATATGTCACCACGTGCAGTTCGATATACATTATAGGTTTTTTTGTTTCTGTGTTGCGCTCCTAATGTGCAAAATTCTTCAGCCGGTCCTCGTATTAAGAAGATTGCGTGGTGTCTACTCATTATTTCACATTTACATATTTATTAGAAAGTGCATTTTTTCTTAAATTATAATTCTGCGTGTTATTTGGTTATAAATAACCTACTATACATGTATACTCTGTATGTTGTGAAATGAGTTATCATTATTATAGGATTAAAAAATTTTCAACCGAAATTTCGAAGTTATCAAGAATGGTCATCTTTTATTGTCGTCGGTAGGTGATTGACATGCAAAATTTCGCAAAACAACTTTTACTTATCAAAGAACATTGAACTATGGCAGATTAAAGACCATTTAACGCTTTCAAAAAGATTATTTATCTGTTGAATTAAATTGAATACTTATGTGGTATTACAGCCGAATGATGAGGACACCGTGGACAGAGAAGGTTAGAAATGAAGAGGTATTAGAAAGAGTAAGAGAACAGAGGACTATGAAAGCAATAAGAAATAGGCGAGGTCTAGTCAGAGACGTATTAGAGGCAGAAACAGGAGTTAGGAGGGGTAGAGGTAGACCTAGATTAGATTACTGTTCGCAAATAGTTAAGGATATGGGTTGTTCTAGTTTTAGGG
>NW_020442463.1:1573645-1586440 GCF_000699045.2 Agrilus planipennis | reverse complement strand
GATATTAATCCTTATCCAAATAAATACGTTATTCATATGTAGGTACCTAAAATAGCTCCTTAACGTACGTATTATTTAAAAATATTTTCACCTCTAATTAAAGGAAGTCGTGGGTTAGCCCAAGGTAATTAGCGAAGTCGCAGGCAGAAGCTAGTCAACTAATAAGTTTCATAAAACTGGTTATAGATATTTATTATTTATTTAGTATTATATCAGGGTTAAAAAAATTAAATAAAATTTATAGACAGTATAGTTGACAGTAAATCCGGGTTAGACATCGTTTGTGAAAACACTTCTCGATATCAAAGTTTTTAGAGACATAATTGACTATATGTATGAAAATTAATAAATGTGTTCTTTTTTTTTCAGATAGCAACAAACGACTGCAAAGATCGTGATTAAAGAACGTGAATGAGAAACTTAGAAGGCGATTAAAATGAGTAAGTACAATTACGTGCGTATCAATTAAGAGTTCCTGGAGAATAATAAATGTTAATACGTACATTTTACATTGGGAATGAAAATCTAAATTACTACTGGTTACGATCTGACCAAAACAGACATAGTATTCCTTAAATATCCATTTAATTGTTGATCTAATATACTAAGAAATGAATTATTATTCCTTTAATACTTTAATTGTATGGTAACAATTTAAACAAAATTACGTTACAATTGTACTTTTTAATTGTAAAAGAAATTTAAAAATCCGCTATTACTACAAAAAAGAACGTCGTATACAGGGTGATTCACGATGCTGTAAAAAAGGTTATATCAACAAACGAGTTATGACGAATTATAAACTTTGTTTTTATTTTCGAAAATTATTTAAATTTATTTAATTCGAACTAACGTATAATCATTATTATTAACGAGATATACTTTATATACTTTCTCTAGCTATGTGCCCCTTCCAATGTCTTGGATGCGCGCTGGCAAAATCGTAGGTAGGGAGAAAAAAGCTCATTATACTCTCGACTCTTGTTCATTAAACATACTTTTTCATACAGTACCTGCCAAAAGTTTTGTTTAATCATGAATAGTAGTGCGAGAAAACAAGCGTTAAAGCCTTTAATATGTCTTCAAATATAAATAAACATCTAGTTGATATTTTCAGTAGTAAATGGTACCAATAACCGCACATTTGATCAATGCAATTGTAGTGTATAAAATGGTCAATTTTTCCGTGCAGTACTGTACGGATTATACGCTCCTCACCGGTTAAGAGTTTCGCCGAGAGTTGTCTCCTTTCTTTTCTGGCCTAGTGCTATTATTTTCTACTTTGCGCCGATCAAACTGAAGGTCACATCGCTACAGAAAGTAAACGAAGTATACTTTGTATTTGAATAGCGTTAATTCAATGTATTAACGCATTAATTTTTCGAATTAATTTTACCCACTACAGATAACCTTAAATTAATGTGATACGTTCGTCGGTATCGCTGATGTCACCTCCTTGTAACTTAGTGATAGAGTACCTACAGGTCCGTAAAACTAGGGGCTGGGGTTCGATTCCCGACAAGGGAGTGACAATATTTGTAGTGGGTAAAATTAATTCAAAAAATTAACTTACCCTGTATACATACCAGTATGTTTATAACTTTAGTCTATATCAGTGGCCAGTTGAGAACCGAACATAGGGATAATCTTTTGCTAAACCGCTAAGCTTACCCCAATTTAAATCGAAAGCGTCTGTAATGTTTATCAGTTTCATATTGCCCGCGACGATATCGGATAATGTTTGTATTATATATGTATTTGTACGTAGATTTTCTTCAGGTATGCGCTTAGCTAGAAGGCTCCACTATGTGGAGATCTAGTAGGTACGATATCGGGAGTAAGTGAAAGAGGTTTGGCATTGGTGTTGATATTGAATACCGTTCACTGGTGTCCGATAACAATATTATGTCACTAAATGTAAAAATGGTTGCAAAACAGATCTGAAATCTGTTTATCCTCTATTAGAGAATTGAATGAGATATTTTTTGTTATCCTCAGATGAAATTGTAACTACAGATAAAGAAATGAAGCAAAACATATACGGGTGATATTTATATTGGTACCTATTGAAAATACTACAGAGGTCGAGTAGGTATACGGGATCTATCTCATGAAAATTAATGCTAAACTTTGGAAAAGTGTTGGTGTGCAGTCGTGAGATAAAAAATTATCCGGAGACCACTCGGAAGTTGCGGTTCTGAACTCCCGTTCTACTAGAATGTTATTAAAATAAAACTAGTAGCGAATTTGATTGATGTGTTTAATGAGAAGGTTTCTTACATACTCACTAACAATATTAAATTTACTTAAAACTAGAGAACAACTAACAAAGGGGGTGGAATCTAAATGAAACATATCATGGTGGTGGATAAATGAAGGAATTTCTTGAATGTCTTCATAGATGAGAGGGTGTTGAGTTCAACCAGATACAGAAAAGTTCTGAAAACAGGTACGAATGAGCTAACAATAAGCCAGGTATTAGTAAAAGAAAAACCTCATTTATGCTACCAGGAATTATTGAATTCATCATTACATTTTGTATGTATGACAATGAAATTATTCACAAAATATTGTAAAACCAAATAATAAAAGAAAAGAATTTATGACCTAAAACGTTTGAAGAAGTGTTATAAAGTTGAATTTAACAAAGGAACAAAGAAATTTAAAATGTAATGAAAGTAATTAACAATACTAAATCTAACTAAATGGAAAAGTTTTCGAATTAAAATAATTGTAAAAAATATAGATAATTATTNTGAAATATTTTTAATTTAAATTCATATTTGTAATTTTAAATAGTGTCTAAGTTAGTGACAATAGGACCAATTTACATTTTACCTGGGTATTCATAGAACCCTTATAAACGGGAAAGAAATGTTGTATGACGATTGTGCTCATATTTAATGATAGGGCTTTCCATATTCTGTATTATATTATATTCAATTTCTAGTTATTCGCCCCCGCTACAATAATATTCACCAGTTTACCTGTTCATAGTTAGAGTTCCTAGTACATTAAGATTCAGACATTCAGATTTCATCTCTCAAACAAGTAAGTTTTGCATCCAGTAATCATCCAAAATAGTTTTCCTTGTTGGACGAATTTGATAGTTATAATTTAGACGTTGAAGTTTAGTTTTTAGTGATTAGAATAGAAGTTCCAGTAAATGTTTTAAATAAAACAGCGAATTTTTATTCTTCATCGAAATCACGATCCAATTTAACTAGTTGCACAATATTAATTTGGCGTGCAACGTACAACGTTTGTACAGATGGTATAATTAGAATCTATCTGAAGAACCGAAATCTTTATTATGGCTCAGATGATCTTCGAACTCCTGACTATTCTAAATTATTTATGTAACTTTGCAAATGTACGTATATGCTTAATTTTATTCTTATTATTCTTAAAGGTGTATGTTTGGAGCACGGCGCATCCGACACTACCCAGTCGTATGGACGGCTGGGTGTCTTCTGAAGATTTTCCCTCTTCCACGAAAACATAAAAAAAAAAAGAGCACGGCGCTATACGGATGTGAAACATGAACGGTGGGCGCGGTGGAAAAGAAAAGGTTAGAAACGTTCGAAATGTGGTATTACAGACGAATGATAGCTGGATAGAGATGAAGAGGTATTAGAAAGAATAGGAGAACAGAGGACCATGGAAATCCATAAGAAATAGGCGAGATAGGTTAGTAGGACACCTTCTCATGCATGAAGGTCTAGTTAGAGACATATTAGAAGTAGAAACAGGAGTTAAGAGTAGTAGAGGTAAAACTAGATCAGATTATTAGATATTAGAGGCAGAAACAGGAGTTAGGAGGGGTAGAGGTAGACCTAGGTTAGTTAAGGATGTGGGTTGTTCTAGTTTTACGGAAATGCGAAGATTAGCTCAGGATAGGAAAGAATAGAAGTGCGTGTCCAACTAGTCTCAGGACTGACGACCTTATAATGATATGATGATGAATTTACAAATGTTATATCATACAGAAAATGGCTAACAATTTCTTTTGCACACGAGTTACTCGACTTTCACGCACGCGGAGGCCCTACATGCAGAGCAACTGCTGAAATTTATTAACTTCTCAATGATAGGAGCGTTTTTGTAATAGAATCGTTGTTTTCAATGTATTTTGCAATTTGAAAATTTCATCGTTGTTAGATAATTTGGAGATGAAGTATCAGTAGTATCTAATAACAATAACAATATGAATTTATTTAAGAATTTATAACATTCGTTTTTATGTTTAAACAGAAATACTCAGAAACAGCGAATTTGGGAATTTCTTGAAAAATATTTATTTATTATTTTGTACTGAGAAGTTGGCCGTTTTTACGGTATACTGATTGCACCATTGTTTGATCGTGAAACTTCCATTTCAATCAGATATAAATAGTACCCAATATATATGTATGTATATATAAGTATGTAAAGAAAGCTATTTGTAAGTAACCTCATATATTTTCAATTTACACTAATAATAAACATTATCACCTCAAAGTCTAAATTTAAAATATATAAGTGTTTATTTTGGATGAGAAAAACCCACTGGGTACGTACCAATAATCAATAAGTCGAAGGATCACCAAGTTGATAGTCAATAAAAATGGTGCTGTAACTATTTATATAACACTACGACTTAGAAGAAAATATGAAATAAAAATAAATATGGTATACACTTAATACCGAAATTGACGACAAGATAAAACCTGGACCAGTAGTGTAAAACTAAGCATTGATTTGTCAATAATTGGACCAATGTTCGACCAATCTTCAAACGTCAAGGTTCGGTACATTAATGTTTCGCCGAGTTTGGTACACTATTGGGCAGCCAAGTACACGTTTGTCAATACTAAATTAATGTTCAGTTAATCTGGTGTTTAGGTTTAGCACATTAACGTTTCGCGAAACTAAGCCCAATACTGGGAAACAAAGTATTGGTCAATCAATACTGTGCCGAACTTGAATCAACGTTGTATATATAAAGTAATATTACAAAGAATACGAATTTTCTACTGTTTTCATCGATAAATGGACAGTAATTTTGCAAAAAGTAAGTGTAATAAATGTTGTTTGTTGACACTATCATTCGTTGTCTAGTTGCGGACTGAGCTTACCAACCAGGTTTGAACCAAAGTGATTGTAAAATTGTGCAAAACTTAATTGGCTTGCACTTCTAGTGTAAATGTACTACACTAGAATAGTTCGATGACGTGAGTAAAACGCTTAATTTTTCACTTAAAAATAATTTAATAAAAAAGAACTAGTAAAACTACGATAAGGCGAATGATACACGAAATATAAGCTAGTGTAATTAAATAGACGAAGAATTGAATAATATAAAACAATGATATTGATAAAAATGAATGTTAGTGAATCAAAAGCTGATATATGAATAATTTAAATTTTAAAGTGCGGACAATTTTATAGGTTTAAGGTCGACAGGCGGTCCCTGCTGTTAGGAAAGATACGGGGGTGCAACGCGTCCGAGTGGTCTATGCATTTTTCTAATGATAAGGTTGATGACTCAGAGGGTAGAAATTTATAATACTTAATATTCATGTTTATAATTGTCGGACCATCCGTCGATGTCCAAAAATATCCTAAACGTGCTTAACAATGAAAATAGTTTTGAAAAGATATCATAAACCTAACAATATACTTATAATAAGATGAATTTAATTTTATGTACAGAACAATGATAATCCACCCTTTTGCTATGCTTGGTCCAATATTTACTTAAAATAAATACTTAAATAAAAGGTCTTACATAATTGTGAAAATAGGAAGGACGACAGATTAAGCCTTCGTCCCGGGTAGCAGAAACTCACGTTACGCCACTGGTCCGATATTTTCGCCTAAGATACTTGCGTAAGTTGCGATATTTGTGAATTTTTTATTAAATTGGATACACAGAACAATTGAAGATAATTTTTACAAGTAATTAGTTATTAAAGTTTTTCACAATTATTGTTTTTCTTTGATTTATTGCTACCAACCGGTCTAAAATACTAACGATCGACAGCCCGATTATCTACAAAAAAAATTTGTTAACGGAAGCAATTTTTAAAAGATGTGTAATTGAGAAAAGTATATTAATAAAAGCTAAAGTCCCAAAATGTAGTTCTGGGCAAAACATTACCATGAAATTTGTTGTTTTCTAGAAACATATTAAATGTGTGCCTTGTAATTATGTTGTAACCGATTTGTCATTTCTCAGAAATTACTACATATAAAATTCTGTTTTATTGTATTTGTGTCTAGCGAACTTTACTTCGTGATGCTATAAATATTATTCTATTACAGCGTTCCTCAACTTTTTCAAATCATAATTTTGTTTTGCTACCTTAAGGACTCGTCGCAAACTTGTAAATGATAAATGACATTCTAAGACTTAGTNGAATAGTTCGATGTGACGTGAGTAAAACGACTGATTTTTCACTTAAAAATAATTTAATAAAAAAGAACTAGTACAACTACGATAAGCCGAATGATACATGAAATATAAACTAGTGTAATGAAATAAACGAAGAATTGAATAATATAAAACAATGATATTGATAAAAATGAATGTTAGTGAATCAAAAGCTGATATATGAATAATTTAAATTTTAAAGTGCGGACAATTTTATAGGTTTAAGGTCGACAGGCGGTCCCTGCTGTTAGGAAAGATACGGGGGTGCAACGCGTCCGAGTGGTCTATGCATTTTTCTAATGATAAGGTTGATGACTCAGAGGGTAGAAATTTATAATACTTAATATTCATGTTTATAATTGTCGGACCATCCGTCGATGTCCAAAAATATCCTAAACGTGCTTAACAATGAAAATAATTTTGAGAAGATATCATAAACCTAACAATATACTTATAATAAGATGAATTTAATTTTATGTACAGAACAATGATAATCCACCCTTTTGCTATGCTTGGTCCAATATTTACTTAAAATAAATACTTAAATAAAAGGTCTTACATAATTGTGAAAATAGGAAGGACGACAGATTAAGCCTTCGTCCCGGGTAGCAGAAACTCACGTTACGCCACTGGTCCGATATTTTCGCCTAAGATACTTGCGTAAGTTGCGATATTTGTGAATTTTTTATTAAATTGGATACACAGAACAATTGAAGATAATTTTTACAAGTAATTAGTTATTAAAGTTTTTCACAATTATTGTTTTTCTTTGATTTATTGCTACCAACCGGTCTAAAATACTAACGATCGACAGCCCGATTATCTACAAAAAAAATTTGTTAACGGAAGCAATTTTTAAAAGATGTGTAATTGAGAAAAGTATATTAATAAAAGCTAAAGTCCCAAAATGTAGTTCTGGGCAAAACATTACCATGAAATTTGTTGTTTTCTAGAAACATATTAAATGTGTGCCTTGTAATTATGTTGTAACCGATTTGTCATTTCTCAGAAATTACTACATATAAAATTCTGTTTTATTGTATTTGTGTCTAGCGAACTTTACTTCGTGATGCTATAAATATTATTCTATTACAGCGTTCCTCAACTTTTTCAAATCATAATTTTGTTTTGCTACCTTAAGGACTCGTCGCAAACTTGTAAATGATAAATGACATTCTAAGACTTAGTCCATTAAAATTAGGCTTTTATGCTCTAAAAAAATATTCTACCACTTGTTTTTAAACGACTTATTTTAGTGTTCAGAAATAAATGTTAAAAATCAAACACGAAATCACTATTGCATAAAAATTATTCAAGGTCAAACTTCATAAAAAACGGCTTTGTAAATATGGCGTTTTCTATGACCCAAAGATCAATTAAGATCATAATATAAAGGAAAGATATCATTATAAAAATTAAAAAATAATGGAATTCTCCAAACAAATAATCACTTTAATTTCTTACGTAGTTATCAATAGTGTTTCAAACAAACAAGTGCTCCCTCAAGAAATCGTCAACAAAATCATGGAAAAACGCAAATTAAGGAAAATCTGGCAACAATCTCGGTCCCCGCTCGATAAACATAAATTAAACACTGCTATTAAAAATTTAAAAACGACACTCAGACAATACAAGAACAAAGATATTTCGAACTATCTAAGTAGCCTAAGCTACAAATCCGACACCGATTATTCTTTATGGAAGGCCACTAAAAAAATCAAGCGTCCAATTCAACACATACCTCCAATCAAACAAAACAATAGTAACTGGGCCAGATCAGATAAAGAAAAAGCTTATTTATTCGCACAGCATCTGCACGACACCTTTAAGCCTCTGGATTCAATTATCAATCAAGACAGAGAAGAAGACCTCCTACAATCACTTGCTCCAACAGAAAATAACACCGCTGAAACCTTTAAAGTAAATGTACAGGAAATTTCCCACTACATTCGTAGACTAAAAAATAAAAAGTCACCCGGCCACGATGGTATCGGAGGGCGACAAATCAAGGAACTACCACGCAAGGCCATTCGTTTCCTTGCAATAATTATTAACGCAGTCTTCCGCCTCTGCTATTTTCCCAAAACGTGGAAAATTGCTCATATCATCTTGATTAACAAACCAGGCAAAAACCCAAACTTGGCCTCATCTTATAGACCAATCAGCCTGCTTCCAATAATCTCAAAAATAGCCGAATCGGCAATACAGAAAAGATTAAAAAACATAATCACAGATAACGCAATACTTCCAAACCATCAATTCGGCTTCCAAACTCACCACTCAACAATAGAACAGGTAAACAGGATTACTACCGTTATACGGAAAGCATTCGAAGACAAAAAGTACTGCTCTGCAGTTTTTCTTGACGTTGCCCAAGCCTTCGATAAAGTTTGGCTCAAAGGATTAATCAGCAAAATAAATAAACACGTACCTAGGAAGCTTGCCTTGCTGCTCAAGTCCTACCTGACGGATCGCTATTTTCAAGTCAAAGTACGAAATGATCTCTCCGAACTAACTCCAATTGAAGCAGGAGTTCCACAAGGTAGTGTTCTGGCTCCAACCCTGTATCTACTATATACTGCAGATATCCCTACTGCTTCCAGAGTTACCACTGCTACTTTCGCTGATGATACCGCGTTAATAGCTGTACACGCGATACCTGAAGAAGCCTCCAAAATAATCCAAGAGCATCTAAACTGTGTCAAAGACTGGTACGATAGATGGAGAATAAAGATCAATGAAAGCAAATCGGTACACGTAACCTTTACTCTACGACGTGATACATGCCCTCCCGTTTCCTACGGAGAGATTGAAATTCCTCAAAGTGACCAGGTGAAATACCTTGGTATGCACCTCGACCGCCGCCTCACTTGGAAAGAGCACATATGGACGAAAAGGAAACAGCTTGGCCTTGTGTTACGAAAAATGTACTGGTTAGTGGGCAAGAAATCAGAACTAACCCTGGAAAACAAAATTCAAGTCTACCGCTCAGTGATAAAACCAATATGGATGTACGGAATACAACTCTGGTGCACAGCCTCGAAATCCAATATCAACATCTTTGAAAGGTTTCAATCAAAGACTCTTCGCCTGTTACTCAATGCTCCCTGGTATATCAGCAATGAAATTATATACAAGGACCTCGGACTACCCACAGTTGACTTAGAAATCAAAAAACACATCGTCAAATACAACAATAGACTTTTAACTCATCCAAATCCGTTAGCAAAAAACCTCATCAACAACAACAGCTTCGAAGATTCTCGGCTCCGCAAATACAACTTCAAGTGCTACTCGATTGTTCAACNTAAAAAAAAAAAAAAAAAAATTTCTTACGTGCAACTAATAATTTAGGTAAAAATTTACAATTCGATACTGTTATACATACAGCAAGCACATATTCTATGCATAACTACACGAAGAGGCTAAAACTTCGAAGCAAATTTTTGCCTAAACCAAGGGTCGGCAACTTTTTGAATCGGAAGAATCAAAAATTACAATTTAGAAAATTTCAAAGCTTTTAAAGAGCTACAAAATTTTTTCTTGCCAAAAATAAATAGTACTCGCATAAATAAAGTTTTTTGATAAAAAAAACAATCTATTTATTCATAATGAAAAATATCTATTTATTCATGAGAAAAAATATCAATTATTCATATATAAGTAATGTTTTTTACAACAAAATAAACAAGAACAATAACATTTGAGCAAACAAATTCAATGGTTTTGCATGGTTTTAGAATGTTTGGATAAATTTGGCTCATAACTTGTTGTTTTTAATTTCAATTTCATTTGTTAGTTGGCTTCTTACTTTACTTTTAATTATATTCATGCAAGAGAACGCTTGCTCGCACGAATATGTCGATCGGAAGATAGTCAGCACTACATGCCAACTTCTTCACCTCACTGTAGCAATCTGGAAGACTATTGGGGTGCGGTGAAAAGCGAGTACAAGTGGCTGAGAGATAGAATCGGTTCCTAATCCTCGTTAATCGATTCAGAACGATTTTTAAATGTTTTTTTTTTTGATAAAGTAAACATTTACGTATGGAAATAAAGAGCCGCAGCTTCACATCCAAAGAGCCGCATGCGGTTGCCGACCCCTGGCCTAAACCATTCATGTATGTAAAAAATTAAGATAATTTTTTGGAAAAATTTATTATCATTCATTTTGGCCTCTAATGAGGCCTAGAAAAGGCAATATATATAACGTTTTTTTTATAAAATTTAACCTTGAATATTTTTCTTGGGGCAGTGATTTCGTACTACATTTTTAATATTTTTTTTAAAACACCAAACTAATTAAAAAAGCATGGTAGCTAATTTTTGTTCTATACGTACCTACCTATGCTGTTATATTTTTCTAGATAGAATAAATAATTTTTTTTTTGTATAATACGTTTATTAATATCACAAACGGCAGTTACAAATTAGCGTTTAAATATTTTTTTTTAATAAAAAAAATCTCGCTACCCATAACTTTAGGTACCCCTGATCTAATACCACCAGGTTTTAATATAGAAAACCACAAGGACAAGTCATGATATTCCTTTTTGCCATTGTTATTTGCATTTGTTATTTCAACTTTTTTTATGTTGAATTGTGTCTGTCTTATGGTGACATCTTAAAATATGAGTACCTCATTCTATTAATGCATACTCGGAATCTTCCGCTATTCTAGGTACATATACTTGTACGTTACTAATCTTTAGTATAATTTAGTTGCTACTGGCCGAAGTTAGTTTTAAGCGGATAACCCGTACGTTTTTAAAATTACGTATGCATTACAGCTATTCAAGAATTGTTTGTTGTTTCGCAATTATTACCAATGATTTCAATTAGTTCGTGAACTTAATTAGGATTAATGAAAATGAAAATACAGATGTACATGAGAAGTAAACAGTTAGTACGGGTTACTTAAGATCATCACAAGTAGGAGATTTAAATTTTATTTATAGAAGCACATGTACATTTTATGTATATAATAATTACATCACAGCAGGTGGTAACTGTTTCAAAATACCTACGTGCAGGCATTCCTTGAAATGAATCGTTTTAAGTAACGTACATACATATACATAGATGATGCGTTCGAGTTACGCCACAAAAGCTGCGCCATCCATTGCGCTGTAGCGAAGTTTGTGCAAAAACTGTGGCGTTATTTTTTTTTTTTTTCGAAAATGATTTATTTATTCATGAAAATCTTTTTGTCCTCCTCTAATCTCCACCAGACATTATACATTTGTGCCAACGTTTTTCCCAATCTTCCAATCACTTCAAAAAATCATTTTTTGTGATCTTGTTCAGCTCCTCCTTCGATGCCATTTTTATTTTCTTAATCGTAGTGTAGCGTCGTCCTTTCATGGACATCTTCAGTTTCGGGAACAAAAAAAAGTCACAGGGGACCATATCTGGGAAATATGGTGGCTGCGGCAATATTAGTGTGTTGTTTTTGACCTAAAATTCGCGCAGAAGCAACGATGTGTGAGCAGGGACGCTATCATGGTGTAAAAGCCAATTTTTGTTCTTCCACAAATCCGGGCTTCTTCTCGCAGGAGGAAACTGTTGGGAGTGATGTAATATACTTTTTAAGTTTGATAAAGCAATACCTGAACAATTAGAACTAATTTCACCCGAACAAAGTCTCTGATGAACGTTCATTAGTGTAATAATTGTAAACAATCTTTTAAAAAGTTAAAATCTGTTTTAATGTTAATTAGCAGGCAGTTTAAAAACGTGCGTTTGTTTTAAATAAATGATCATTATTTATCTGCTTATAAAACGATATATATACAATGATGTGCTAGTTTCATTCACACACGTGACAAATATCATCGACGACCACATAAAACTATTTTTTCTACCCCTCGGAACAGGGATAAAAGTTTAAAAAGGTACCCTATGTCCTTTTCTGTGCCCCTGACAATGTGTATACAAAATTTCATGACGATCAGTTGAGTACTAAAGCTGTGAAATCGTAATAAACGAACTAACCAACATACTAACATTCACATTTATAATATTAGTTAAGATTGAAATACCTATATAGGATGTTTGGGAGGTATGTCAAAATGCTACGAGACAAATAAAAAATTGGAAGAACGTTTCTCATTCAATTCTAAAACTCCTGTAAAAATTACAAATCGATTCACTAAACCGTTAAAAAGTTAAAAAATTGTAATTTTACACATCATTTTATGGAGATTAACCGATCAAAAAGCTAACAGAAATTTCAAACTTTTCTAATAGGTAACTTGAACTCTGGAGAATCACTTTAGTGTAAGGCTATTCAAATTCACTAAATGGTTATCGAGGAAAAAATGAAAAATTAGCTGAAAATCTCGTTTTTACTTGATAATATAATGATAATATTTATAATT
>NW_020442463.1:1563468-1573237 GCF_000699045.2 Agrilus planipennis | reverse complement strand
TGTTATTTAAAGATAAAAAAATAAAACTGACTGATTATAATAACGTTTTCTTTATTTTTCTCTCAAAACATGATCCTTATAAGGAAGTTTCGGTTTCGGTTTCGGCCGAAACTGAGATCGTTGCCGAAATTCGGTTTCGGTTTCGGTCGTAAAAACCAGTTTCGGTCGGACACTAATTTTTTTGTTTCGAAGTTGAAATCAAGGCATATTCACTGCCAAAAGTCAGTTAAAAATTTTCCAAATTATTTTTTTTAAAGTTTTTGGTCAAATTCCAATTTTTCTCTCAAGCGGTATACTTTTTTTTAGTATCTATAGATAGTATTTATTTACCTCATGATATGCTGCAAAACCTAATTAATCACGAATTTCTAATTTTATGTACCTACTCTTGTCTCCGATTGTACCTCTCAAACATCCTTAAGTGCAGCAGTACAGACCACGTTCCCTATGTTGAGTCGTATTATTCATTTTCTTAGTTGTATATTTTTTCGACATTTATTTTTATAATTCTAGTAGAATGGTTATTTTCTTACTATTGTACTATTTTCAAAAGGATACATTTTACAGCAGTAAAGTTGGGAATTTGTAGTTTGCCGACCATCGAAGTCAAAAGGTTTAATTGACCATTATATCTAGTTTCACTCTAATATTCAGTTCTTCCGTTCAAACACTTATTTACCCCAATAAAATTCAATTGGGTTTTCGCTTGGGTTATGTTTCCCAGAAATCGAGGCAAACTGCAAATTTCTAAAGATGCGGTGCACGTGTGTCGGTACCCCAAGTACCGGTTAATGCCCTTCTGGTACTCCCACTATCTTTCAACCCCTCTGTATCCCTGTCTTCATTTCCTAACAAATCACGATCTTCTACTTTTTATCTAACCAATCGACCTTTTCCAATTTGAATTTAATTCCACCCCCAAACTATTTCCTCCACTTTTCTATTTTTCTAATTTTCAGAACTTCAGTCATTTTCAGAGTTGCAATTTGGCCTTCAATTCAATCATTCGCTCTTTCGGTTCGTTTTCGATTTTCATTCATTTCCCATTTTTATACAGTCCACTCTCTACATAAGTTCAGTTTTTTTGTTATCAATTTGTTTTTGTTAAAGTGTTGTTAATCCTTAGTTAAGTGTTGTAAATATATAGTTAAAACCAAGTGCAGTTTCATATCAACAAATTACATTTGCGTAATTCCTAAAACTGGCCCCTACAATAATACAAATAAAAGTCGTCAAACTACGGCGACAACACCCTATATTACAATTTTCTTATTAATCTGTTGCATTAAAAATAATTTTGCATACTTAGTTCATGCATCTATTGAAAAACATGGTTTGTGATTAATGAGACATGTGTTTTGCGAACTATTTTTTGTTATGTGTTCAATAAAATTTCTACCATGTTATAAATGTTTTATTGCAATTAAGGCGAACTGCTTTAGGGGACAATATACTCATAAATTTAAACAAAAGCAAACTAGCGTTACTTGACTACTTTAATGTTTTATTAGGTAGTTATTCGATTTTAATTCGTTTCCTGAAGTTATATACGAGTATGTTTCTTTATTTGGTAATAAGTAAATTTATAGCTATTATTTTTAGAATGTTACAGCCTTTCTATTAAAGAAAAGATAACCTATTGGGTTTTATTAGGTGAAATTGCCTATGCATTAACCGAGGATGAGAGGAATTTTCCTCAATACGTCATGTCATTTGTAAGTTCCCTCTTATAGTACAGTCATTTGGTAATTTTTTTCTGGAAAGTTTTCCGGGAGTTTTGAAAATTGGTAATTTTATAGATTTTGAGGTGCTCATTCCGAATTTCGACTTTGCCACCTCGTATTTTTGCCGCTCGCCCGCCATATTGGAAAAATGGCGCCTAAATGCAGTTTTTTGGCAATATCTCCTTTCCGACTCATTTTAGGATAAAAACAGATATACAGAAAATGAAACTGGAGACAATTGCCTACAATTTTGGTATCTACCTTTTTTCCATAAAGTCAATCGTTTTGGCGTACGAGCGCCGCAAAGTGTACTCCAACGCGTGTTAAATACTTAAAATAGGTGAGATGTTTCTTTGAGTAACTATAGTAGACTAGACTCATTTTTCTTTTGAAGATTATTCATGCTTTTTTATGTCTATGTCTACTAATCTACTTCGCTTGGATGGAATTTAACGCGCCGAACATGACCGAGCAGAGCACGAGAACTCCCGAACGCAGTTTCGGTTTCGGTCGTAGTTTCGGCAGGTTTGCCGCCGAAACCGAAACTAAACCGAAACTTGTTTTTTTGCCGAAACTCTACCGAAACCGAACTTTCGGTCGGACACTAATAATTTCATTAATACTTTAATGCTGCCCTGACGACCTTTGGCCACTTATCTAATATTCAATAGTTCTCCTGTTGTGCCGTTTCTATAAAAGGTTGTAAAGATATCAACAGACTTTGAAAGTCAATCTACTATATCTTTGAGGTTTCTATACCTTAATGGTATTGTGTTATTGCACCTGTTTCTATCTCCTAGATGTTATAAGAAAAAGAGGTTATATATCGGAACCGGTACTTTGAAAACCAATTATCAAATCAAAGATTTAATTTAATTTCTAAAGGGGATTAATAAAAAGGCTGAATTTAAAATTGATGTTAATGTTTGTGATAGAGCAGCAAACCTTAACGGTGTTTAAATAACTAAGTAAATTTAAAGTGTGACGCTAGTTTTTTAGTGTGTTCAATATTATGATCTATAAATTTCATCAATGTGCGTCATAGAAACGGATGTCGTCTAATATTTGTCAAAATGAACTCCAGTTTGTTTATTGTATACAAACAGTTGTATAATATTTCAATTTAAAGAGGCAGCAGAAGACAGTCATTAATGGAAAAATTAGAAAAAAGATCATCATTATGGAAATAACCGAGCATTTGAACATTTTACGTAAATCAGTAAAGGTTTTGTATTCGGAGCGCTTCGTCGTTCCGGTACCAGCAGGTACCGGCAGATATAAATAATTTAACTCGGAACATTTGAATAGTGGATAGTGTGTGCATTTTTGCTTTTATTACTTTCTCGACCGTTGTAATTCGTGTGTTAACAACAAAAGTTCTCTTTCGGACATCAAGTCTGTTCCCAACAAAATAAGATTAAATGAAATTCCCATCTTGGGCGTCACCGTCATTAGTTTTGCTAATTAAGTATAATAATTGCTACCTTAATAGCAGTTCTTTTCTGTTTATGTTCGTATATGGTTAACGTAACCATACGTGCCGTTTTGAACGGAATCATCCCTTTTTCGATTATCGATCCCTTTATCTCCAAAAAATGCTCCGGGACCCACAATTGTCCCGTTTTCCGAAACCGAGCGAAAATTATGTAGCTCGCCGGACGCGTCAGTCAGTTTGGCTCAGAAACAGGCCAGTCAGTTTCTTCCATTTACGTTTCGTAGTTTAATGGTGAAATTGAAAGATAATGTCACTGATATTAATGAAAATTTGTGATAAGTACGGCTACAGAATTTTATAGAACAATCCGTGAATATCTAGAACAGCGGGTTTACTTTCTCACCGAAGAAATGGTCACATTAAAAAAAAAATATACGCTTGGGAAGACGTTTAAAAAGTTCTGGATGATTTGATTGAAAAGGGATATATGGATTGTAATATTTGACGAATTTTTATTATTTGCGCGCCGCGCTCAGTTTACTCACTAGTGAATTTGAAGGGAAAGTAAGCCCTGCATTTATTTTATTTCTGTGAAGTTCTTTGATGGGATTCTTAGGATCTTTCGGTATGGTAGCGATTAGGAGTGGAGAGGGATGACGAGGAGGGTAATGGCAGGGAATGTCTCCACCGATGGGTGAGGTGCGGAAACCTATTTTCCTGAAATATAAAATCAAATTTTGACCTTTATCATCATCATCATAAGGTCGTCAATCTTAAGACTGGTTGGACACGCACCTCCACTCTTTCCTATTCTGAGCTAATCTTCGCATTTCCCTAAAACTAGAACATCTCATATCCTTAACTATTTGCGAACAGTAATCTAATCTGGGTCTACCTCTACTCCACTTAACTTCCGTTTCTGCCTCTAATATGTCTCTGATTAGACCTTCATGCCTGAGAAGGTGTTTTACCAACCTATCTCGCCTATTTCTTATTGACTTCCATAGAGTCATCTGTTCTCTTCCTCTATCTAATACCTCTTCATGCTTTTCCTAGCTACTGTTTTTTGAAAAGTTTAGTTTACCTACAATGTTTAGCTTTCTGCTTTCGAGATTTAAATCTTCGTAATAATAGTTTGTATTAATTAAAAATATATGTACATTTCATCCAGAGCCCAGCGAACCTTCAATCACTACGAAGATTTAGAACATGTAGGGGAGACCGGGGACGGTTGACTATAGGGGTAGGTAGACTAACTACCGAAAACTCGTCGACAGTGTATGAACTATGTCATCTGATCATATCCAATTACATTTCGCGTCCCGCTCAGTTGTCTGAAGCGTTACATCGCGGTCGTGCGTTATTTTCGAACAGTGACATGTTTTTCATATTTCAATCACATAAGTAATATTTTGATATATTGAATTTTTTGATCTGATGCCTACTCGTTTTATGTAAATCATTTTTCTATTAGTCCTTGCGTTTAATGAGGGCACATTTATCATATTTCATATCTTATTTTTCAAGTCAACGGCAGTCTTTAGGCTAGCCATGCGATCAAAATTAAAAATGGCGTCTGGGGTTGGTAGACCAATTTTTTTCGGGGCTGGTTGAATAATTATTCAACCAACCCCAATGAAATATGTAGTTGAAAACAACACGTAAATTAACTTTTTATTGGACTTTTAAATCGTTACGTGGCCAAATTAAAAGAAAAATTAGAACAGAATCCGAAATTGACGAGAGCAGAATTAACCCTGGACACAGTGGAATATATAACAAATAGACAAATTTTTACTAATCTAGAAGAGGAAACTTTATTTTTTAACAAAAGGTTCAATTATATTAAAAAAATGTTTAATTATTTGCTCCTTCTCATGATTTGACTCTTACTGGTACATGAGTCAACTTACCCCGGGCATATGGTCTACCTACCCCGGGCTAGGGGTAGATTGACTAAGATTTAATATTTTGTAAAATGCCTTAAATCATCACTATTATACTAAACTAAGAACTAAATATTACATATTTTTATTAGGTTAATAGATTTTATATCAATTAACATGCTTTTCTTGTCTATATACATTAAAACACAAAAAATATGAACTATTCAGTAAAAAACTAGTCAACCATCCCCGGTCTCCCCTACGCCACTGTATATACGGGAAAGCCTGAACAGACCCCTGGGCTTCAACAATTGATTTATCTCGTTTTTGAAAATTTTACATCAGCAACTTTTAAACAGACTATTACCTGTTGTAAGATTCAACTATCTACATTTTTTTCAGAGCACCGTGCGCAACATTTTGTTTTTCAGTTTATTGTACGAATTCAAGTTATTCGTATTTTGAAATATATTAAACTACAGTGAACCTACATATTAAATTAATCAATAGCAAATAGCTGCTTTATAACGATAATTTGATAATTTAGTTTTATCAGCTAGTCGTCATTTGTTTTATCCTTCATTTGATTGTAGACAGTACGTAGTGTTATTACAATGTTTTTAAAATTGATTGGTGTAATGGTAATTAACGTGAGAACGTGACAAGGACGGTATAAGACAATAAATGCTATTAAGTCGATACCAAATCATCGCAATTAAAAGGAACTTTCTAGAAATCGAGTAACCGCTTCCTATATTCCATTTTTTTGTGAATAAGTCTCCAAAAAAAATCTTAATTAAAGGCATTAATTTTTTCACTGATGAATTAATTTTTGAATTAACTTTACCCACAACAGATAACCCCAAAGTAATGAGGAAAAATTGTTGCTGCTCTTACTCCCTCGCCGGGAATCGAACTCGAGCAGGTACCTGGTTTTACGCACCAGTACTCTAATTAATTCACTAGTGCATTGAATTAACACTACCAATATTCCAAGTGTCTCATTAACTTTTTTCAATAATAATAATGTGTTTCGGAAAGATTAACATCATAATTTTATTAAACGATTAAAAGAACCATTCAATTCATGAACATTTAAAAACTGATGGCAATTAGAAGCTAGCAATATTGATGATCTTTAATTTCGACAAACAACGGTAAAGGTTGCATTATAATTAATCGCGTACCTACTAAATGTTAATAAAAAGTATTGAAAAGTTAATTTCTTTACCTTAGTCTTACATGTAAATACCAAGTTACAAAGCTAAAATAAAAGACACTTGGAGTTTACAAATAATTTATTATAACCACTATAATCATTTCATATATCTTTACCACCTGAAGAAGGCACAGTGTGTCGAAATAATTATAGTGGTTATAATAAATTATTTGTAAACTCCAAGTGTTTTTATTTTATTATTTTAAATATGGAGTTACATTACTTGAAAGCTTCATCGGTTCAAGTTACAAAGCTCCAAACAGAATATATCCCATATGTTTTCTAACCAGAAGGACCGGTTTGTGTTTACTCAAAAACTTATTGTTAGCTTAGTTTCATTCGGGTTGTTAATTGCTATTATTTTAGCAATGCCGATAGATATTAACAAACAATCAATTGAGTAAAATTTTTTAGAAGCCAACACAAACTGGTGGCGCATACATTCAAGTACTAAAAAAATGTTTTTTTTTTTGGAAAATCTGATTAAGAAGCCCGATAATTTTTTTAGGCGGTCCTTTTATAAAAAATTATTTTAATTAGTTACAATAAAACTCAAATTTAGATGCCGCATTAGTGACAGTTTTTGAAATATAAAATTTGGTAATACATGCCTTAAAATCAGTAATTCGGTTTACTAATCGAATTAATATTGAAAACAAAATATCAATTTGTAAATTTCAACATAATTGTTTTGCTAGAAGTTTACAACTAATTCTGAAAAAGCCGAAGTTTAACAAAACAATTGTCAAAAATATTATTTAATTAAAACTCTGTTGAAATTACAAATCAGTATTTTATTTTTAGTGGTCATAATTAATTTCATCTAAAAATCCTTTTTTTTTTCAATTTTCAATTCTAAACAAGAATCTATAATTTTGTTTCAAAAAAACTGAAAATTAGAAAAGTTACGGAATAAATTAAATGGTCTGTTTGCTACTACTACCCACTAGTACCTGTCGAAAATCTCTCCAAGACTCCTACATCTGTTTTCTCTGAAGAACTTGAGTTATTTTAGTAAACAGAATTTCAGTAAAATATATTATCTTTATTCTAACCAATTTCAGTCATTTCTTTTTAAAAACAAAATACTTAATAAAAGGAATTGAAAACACAATAGAGTTTTAATTGGATTTCTTAAAATTGTAAAATGTCTCGTTCTAAAATTCGTGATATTCATCAAATTAGTTCTTCAATCACTGATTGATGTAATGTTTAACGTAAACAATTTTAATCTACACTTCTAAAAGTACTCTTTTATCCAAATAGTTTATCTCTTGAATTGTAATTTTTTACGTATTGCGTAAAGATATAAAATAATATGATCGGTAACAAATTATTTGCAACGTAGTTGCTTACTGTTTTAGGTAATTTTCCAATAATCAAATGTAAACGACTTGTGAATAATTATACTGTATACTGGAAAAATTACACGGTTACTCGTCTTATAGATTATGCTACTTTTAAATCAATTACCTACAAGAAAATTTCGTGCTAAATGAAACAAATTGATACTTTTTTTTTAGCATACTTAGCACATTATCTGTACTAAATGTGGCAAATATTGCTTCCAATTATGAAAACATAGTTTCAAAGTAATTTACTTTTTGTTCTTAACCATTTGGGAATTATTTCTTCGAGGAAAACACTTTAGGTACACAATACCTTGGAGAAAATTTTAACAGTAGATTTTGTTTTCGTGTTTAATATTATAACAACACATTAGTGTTAGATGAATACATTACAGCACTCTAAAATATAAATTCAGGTCGGATGAACGAAGCTGGCGAACTGGCGAACGGTCGCGCAGGTACTTGCCCATTTATGGCTTATTTCGGTAAATCACTCGGAACAGATAAACAAATAAGCTTTCAGTAATATACGGTATGGTAGCTAAAAAACGATTAAAAGAACAATAATATTTTTAGATGTGTGGGTGAATGCAGACTCATTCAACCTGTTTGATGTACAATCGAAATTATAGAAATATTATTGCATTGAATTATCTTAGATCTTACAATAACTTTTTCACCACACTGTAGCACGACTACTACCTTAAACCGATCCTGTAAATTTGCTCATTTAATGTAGACAACAAGACAAGCACGTTTTCAACCGTCTCATTCTGTTCGATTGATTCTTATGAAACGTAGGTGCAGGCATCGACGCAGCTGTGGAGGAGGCGTGTCTAGATGATAAAGACAAGATTTTTTTCCTTTTGTAAGAAGGAGAAAAACGATATGCCTTCAGTGTGCATTATTTATTGGGGACTTTGCCTTCTTATTTCGACTGTACTATAGTAAATTATTGTATTAATACAGATAGGACAGTAGCGTAATAGGAAATAATATAAAAACGTAACTAAAACAGAAAAAAAATGAACCTAATGCTTTTGTTTTGTTTTTCATTAATAACCTGCTAATTGAAGTAAATAAACCGATGTCCCGTTTTGAGTAAAAAAATAAATGGTTACGTTATATATGGTATATATATTGGGATGAACTTTCCCAATCTTCGTAATTGTCTTAATGCATTTGTTGTGCCAACACTTTACAATGTTCATCGTACGACAAGAGTTTCCAAAGCAAATCCTAAGTTCCGTCTTCGTTTCATCTAGGTATCGTCAAAGTAGTCATCAAATTTCGTTAGAGGTATACCGCTTGGCGATACTTCTATTATTGATAGCCACATCCATCACAAACATATCACGAGGTACATGTGCTAATGCGGTTATCATTTTTAAATGATCCCCAATTTCTAGTATGTTGTTTTTGTAGGACACTGATAATCCCAGTGGATCTAGTCCAAGAACTAGGTGTCATTACTGTCCAATTATTCTGTCCTCTTCGCCATCGTTAAGTAGAATACGATGTTGCATTTTTCCAGGAATACAAATTTCCTCTCGACGCTATGGTAACATAACTTACAAAAAAAAAATGAACTAATGCTTTTGCTTGTTTTGTAGTTAGTTTTCACATTTCACTACATCGAAATCAATATCACTGTCACCGACATCAAAAATTAGTTCTTCTGTTGAATATGTCTATTACTTGCTCATTATCTAACGTAACATTTAAATAAATCACTTTAAATTAAATTATTGCGCCTATTTCTTATTTGTATAAACTTTAAATATCTACAACAAGAAAATCAACCGAATAAGTTAATTTTTTCAATTTTGTAAACTGACACCTGCTTTTAAATATTTAATCTACGCGCATCATAGGAATACTGAAGAAAGAAAACTGCAATTATTATAACTAGAACTGCCTACTTTTACCATTGACATCCACACCATTTTAAAAATTTCGCCAGCTTCAAGCGTCAGGCCTGTACAGGTCGGACGAAGGAAGCTGGCGAGCGGTCGCGCAGGTACTTGCCCATTTATGACTTATTTGGGTAAGTCACTTGGAACCGATACACAAATAAGCTTTCAGTAGGCGTAAATTATAGTATTAATACAGATAGGACAGTAGCGTACTAGAAAATAATGTAAAAACATGACTTA
>NW_020442463.1:1552598-1559259 GCF_000699045.2 Agrilus planipennis | reverse complement strand
CCCTAATCTCAAAAAATGGCTTGGCGGTAAGAGATTTGCGGACAATGAAGAAGTAATCGAAGCTGTAAATGGTTATTTTGAGGAGCTTGACGAATCAGTCTATAGAGATGGCATTAATAGACTGGAACACCGCTATGAGAAATGTATCAGCCTTGGAGGAGATTATGTTGAGAAATAAAAAAAAAAAATTTTTAAAAACCTTGTTTTTCTTGGTCAGGCCGGAAACTTATCAATCCACCCTCGTAAGTGGTGTAAACGTAGAGACATAATAGAGTAGATGAGAGGACTGCCAGTGTGACGTCAATTTTTGTAGGTGAGCATGCCCACTGCATATACTCGAGTATTGTGATTTACATTTACATAAAAGGAGCAAAAACTTAACCAATTCTAAGAAAATGACTATGAAAAGCGTCATGAATAAAAAAAGTTAGAAAACTAAAGAACCGCCGCGCAATGAGCGACTGCGCATCAATTTCGGCATTGTCTACAGTCTACGCGACTAAAATCTGGCCTGTACGTCATAACAGGTGCGCACTGTCTTACTGCGCAGCGACTTACTTGCAATTTGGTGACGCTCTTACGGCTAGCGCTGTACATTGTACGTCCCTATGTATTTTTGGCTCCTATATTTTTCTTTATAAATAATTGTCAATATGTAAATAATAGACAAGAGGCTTCTATCATAGGAATAATACGCTTAGAATCATAGAGAATACAATTAGTGTGGGTAAATCCCATACTGCCCCAGTTAGTTCAAAATAGTGGAAACCTCTCTATCTTTATTTAATGGCACAGCTGACTGTCAACTGTACATGCTCGAAATAAAAAGAGATAGGTAAATGAAATCTCTTTATTTTCTGTTCTATTCTAATTAAGAAATATATTTCCGATAAGGCTCTAAGGCAGGGGTGGGCAATGCGGCGCCCCCGATCGGTTTTTAATGCGCCCTCGCTGGACTAATGTAAATGTATGATAGCCAGAGCGATTTACTTACTCTTGTCAAACGGCGAATCAGAAATAATAAACTTGCAAAGTGATATTATTTTAAAAGCGCATAGTAATGATAAAATGTTTTGGAACTTAGTCGATGAAAATAAGTATTCTGTTTTAAGGAAATGTACGCTAAATATTTATTCATATTGTGCAACAACATACAATTGCGAGTCTTTGTTCTCAAATATGAAATATTTGAAATCAAAATACCGAACAAAGCTTAATGACTCACATTTAGATAATTGTTTAAGGACCGGGAACTCTAAATATATCCCCAATTATAAGAAATTAGCTGAAAACATGGACACCCAAGTTTCACACTGAATTATATGTATCATTATGTATAACACCAACAAAATAAAGTTATAAAAAGCCTGTTTTTTTTAATGCCTATTTATACCTGTTGATTATCTGTAAAATATGCGCCCTCGGTGATTTTCAAATTCAATATTGCGCCCTTAAGAACAAACAGGTTGCCGACCGCTGCTCTAAGGCTTCTGAGCAGCATTCTCTTACACTCCTCCTTCCCAGGTTAAATGTAAAAGGCACGCTCTATTCTTATATCTTTATAAGTGTGAATAAGAATTTGAAATACAAACTACGTACAAGCCAGAAAACGGTCTGTTTTGATTTTTTAAGTGATTCACAAGTACATGAAAACGTGATTGTTTGCAATATCCATGTGACAGATAATAATGGTGTAATATATTCCTCGATATCCACCTCCTTGAAATACGTAACGTAAGCGCGTCTTCTCATAATAAGTGTTTATTTCTTATCTTCTTCATAAAAATCATAATCGTTATTCTAATTGCAGACACAGCAGTGAACGTTATTTCTAGAGGTTTTTAGAATTTAGTATCTATACATGCGTAATATTGCACATACCTAGATTCGCTTATAAGAAATAAAAATTACGCAATATGTACTATGACTTTATAAAACCTTACTAATAAATTTCAGATAATCATCATGACAAAATTTAATACTAATTACATTAAAAAAAAAATTAAATATGTATTTCTATAACGCTGTAGAGCTCGTTTTGTAAAAAATAATGCTCTATAATTTGTAATAAGGTTATGATCAATAAAAGGTTTTTTTGAGATAAGTAGCAAGCTTTAGAGGGAGTTAAATAGATGCAGTAGGGAATCGCATGCTGAATAAAGCAGCGTGGTTAAGGGATAAAAAAAATGCGAAGAGTAACTCAAAATAAGAAAGAGTGGAGGTGCGTTTCCAACCAGTCTTAGGACTGACGACGTTATGATGATGATACTACAGAAGCGCTATATTAGTATGCTCACAGTTTTCTCCTATCCCTGCTTTACAGGAATATGTGACAATTATAACGTCCCACATCCGTAACTATTTGTGAACAGTAATCTAATCTAGATTTACCTCTCTTCCTATATCTTCTGTTTCTGCTTCTAATATGTCTTTAACTAGTATATTATACTTGAGAAGGTATCTCGTCTATTGACTTCCATAGCGCCCTCTGTTCTCCTCTTTTTAATACCTTCTCATTTCTAACCTTCTCTATCTACAGTATCACCACATTTCAAACGCTTCTAACCTTTTCCGCCGCGTCGACCGTTCACATTTCACAACGCCGTGCTCCAGACATACAGCTTTAAAAATATTTTGCTAATTTCTAAATTAACCGTTCGTGAGGATAGAAGTGACGTCTTTTTGTGAAGGGCGACTCTACTTTACGCTATCCTCTGTTTTCTATCTGTACTGCTTCTTCCACCCTAAATTGTCTGACTTCTTAAATAGCCACACTCGACAAAAGCTCCTTTTTTCCCTACCATACCAGTATTTTTATTTTACTGTTATTTATTTCTATACAGTAGGTATGGTTTTATCTATATCGCTTCTATTTTATTTAAGACTAATATCTTCTCTTCTAACTCATCCACGCTAGAAGCTAATATTGTAATCTTTTATCCCTACTTCTATCCCAACAGTTGTTCTGTTTTTAATGTTTATCGCGCCTTCGATATATAGATTAAAAAGTAGTAGTGGTGACAGTGTGTNCTAATTCCTTGTAGTTATTGATAGTTTACGGTTTCTTAAGCACTTGAAAAAATAAACGGAAGCATAGGAATATTGAAGAAAGAGGGCTGCAATCGTTATACCTAAAACTCTCTACCGCGCATCCACTCCATTTCCGCCAGCTTCTAGCGTCAAAAAAAAAACTTTTGGGTGTTTCATTCCCACCAGCCTATAATGCTGGCGGGCGGGCAGTCCCTCTGGACTATGCCAGAAGGTAGGGCGGAAGGCGCTCTTCAGCCTGCTTTCAGGAATCGTGGGGAACGGGTGGGTGGTGGTTCGGGTGAGAAAGTTGAGACAGACGAAATGAAGACAGAAGAGAATGAAAGATTATCTATGGAATATTACTGCCTCAGCATTTGCCTAAGTGATCCAAGGAAACCACAGAAAAACTTGGACCAAGTCAGACCGACCCGGAATCGAACTGGCGTCCTCCCGAATGCTAAGCAATGGTCTAGACTTCTAGGCCATGCCGCTCGATGGGGATACCGTGGATAAAGAAGGTTATATATGAAGAGGTATTCGAAAGAACAGAACTCCATAGATGGCAATAGGAAATAGGTGATAGGACACCTTCTCAGGCCTGACGGTCTAGTCAGAGACATATTATAGGCAGAAACGGGAGTTAGGAGGGGTAGAGGTAGACCTATATTAGATTACTGTTCGCAAATAGTTAAGGATGTGGGTTGTTTTAGTTTTAGGAAAATGCGAAGATTAGCTCAGGATAGGAAAGAGCGGAGGTACGTGTCCAACTAGTCTTAGGACTAACGACCTTATGATGATGAAATCACGACCCATAAGCTAATCGCTTATTTATTTTTTATCTACTGCGTCTTTATTTATAATATTATGCACCTTTTGATGTACTTAGTTTTAGTTGTACTGATTTGAGATGTAAGGTAGGTAGGTGAGAGACGTTTGATGCTGAAGACGATTGCATTTTAGTGTGGTGTTCTGAGATCAATTATGATATAGGAATGACATACAGATGGTGTGTTGTAATACTACAGTGGGTTGTAATTCAAAAATGAAAACGCTTCCGTGTCCGTCTGCCCTGGTCGTACTTTTTGTAGTTTCCTTGTCGTCAGTATATGTAAATACGTGTATAATGTTTATGTAAATTGTAACTGGAATTATGCACTCCATAAATAATATTGTCTTTTCATGCTTATTTAGATATAAATACAAACTTTCTTTACCACCTATTAATTAACTTAATTGGTTAATTAATTATTTGTATTTAATTTTTGCCACAGTTACGTACGTAGATACCTTAATATGAACAACATCTGACATTATTATTTAACTTTGCTCAATGTCACTGTAAAATTAACATACAGTTAAAATTAAAAACCAAAATTGAGTATATACGTTGTATGCAGGGTGTTCCACCTAAGGCGGTTTCGTCCATAACTCGGTTATTATACATTTAATAAAAATAAAAAAATACAACTTGTAATTATACAACACGCTATTGAAGTGAAACTTCTTGAAACACAAACATACGGAGATAGGGGTTAAGGAATTGGTTTAATTATATTATTTGTACACTATGCTTCGCACGGGTGCAATGCTGATAGTAAATATACTATAGAATGTCTTTATATACAACAATCACAGCTTTTTTGTCATTAGACAATACAAACCGGCCGGTACCGCCGCAACCACTATGTCCCTGCATTTTAAGTCTGTAATATCTTCAAAAATATTTATTTAAATTACATGCTAAAAAGGGCCATATTGATCTATATTAAATGCACAATGTATTTAAAAGTACTTAATTGGATAAGAATTAATGCTATATTGCTCAAAATCGCTTCGTAAATAAGCCATTATTTCACGTAAAAAGTAAAAGATAAAAAATGGTTATTGTGGGTTATCCTTAAGAGATAGACATATACCAACGCGGACTTTTTTGTAGACCTTTTTAAGGTGTACAATACTGTAGTATATTATTTTGACACATTATAAACCTCTAAAATTATCAGTGTTTCTCTACTATTTATTATGCATGTATTATACATATAAGCCTTCCTCTTGAATTACCCTATCTATTAAAAAAATCGCATTCTATCTATTGCGTAGTTTTAAAGATCTAAGCATACATAGGGACATACAGCGGGGGAAATGCGTTGCATTATTTCGTTACATAGCAACTCGCATTAAACGAACTTACCCTACCGTACGTAAAGAAGTTTCACTTTAAAAATTTTGTCATAAAATAAATAAAAATATTCTGAAATCATATGGTACATATACAGAAAATATTTTCAGTTATGCAGAGTGTTCTATTTCTTCTGGAAGCTACCTAATAACTTACTTATTTTAAATGGAACATCCTATATATTTTTACATTTTGAAGTGAAACTTCTTTGGGCTCGATGAGAGTAAAACCTCAAGGCCATGAAACGACACGTTTTGCAACGTTTTGTCTCGCGAAGCATTAGGCTATGACAATAGAAAGGTGCGCATGCGCATATTGGTATTACAATCAGCTGTTAGTGACCGGCATCTCATATATTATAGTATAATGTATATTTGCTACACTACAGTGCTAAATTAATTTTTTTGTTATATCTGTGCAGTTATATCACAGTAAGTGTATTACAGTAAATGTTTATTTAACAACAATTAATATTTATTTAAAAGTGAGTAGTATCATTATGTATTAATTCTAATTCCTTGTAGTTATTGATAGTTTACGGTTTCTTAAGCACTTGAAAAAATAAACGGAAGCGAAAAAAATTTGACCATTTTTTTGTTATTGAATTACATAAAAACGTATTAAAGTAATACTCCGTAGGTGGACTAAAAATAAAATGTGGTATAAGACATAAATCCTGAAAATTCTCGTACTCTCTCTTTCTTTCACCAATCATTACTTATTCGTTATAAAGGTATAGAGATCGTCAAAGAAGTTTCACTTCTTTTACGTGTACTGAGTTGCACCTGTTTTTTTGATTTCTTTATTTAAATTTAGGTAGAGTCTTTGTTGACAGTTCCCTATACCTAATATATCTAGTAGTTTTTAAGATATTCAATTGTTTTTGAAAAAAACACGATTTCAACTCTGGTTGAAACCAAATGACATCTAAACCATAAAAGCTAAAAACCTGCGGTTTGGACAGTTAATTTGAGCACGAATTGCCGTATCTTTTTTGCTATGGGCAAAATGTGTACGATATCCAGAACCGGAAATATCGAAATCTGATTTTGACAATCTTATAAAACGAATAACTTTTTTTTTCAAAGGGAATGACCTATATTAAATGGTACCGTTCGATGCGAAATTAAAAGCCCTTTCTGCTGATATAAGGTTTGAAATATAAAGTAATAGATTTTTTTCTGGAAAACTGTTCAATAAATATTTAAAAATAGATCTACCTTAATGTAAACAAAGAAACCAAAAATGTAAAAATATATAGGGTGATCTATTTAAAATAATGAAGTTAGGTGACGTCCAGAAGAAACTGAACACCCCGTATAACTGAAAGTACTTTCTGTATATGCGCCCTATCACTCCATACTACTTTTATAAAAACATTTTTTTTTATTAAATGTATAATAACAGAGTTATGGACGAAATCGCCTAAGGTGGAACACCCTGTATATTGTG
>NW_020442463.1:1509309-1550114 GCF_000699045.2 Agrilus planipennis | reverse complement strand
CCTAATCTCAAAAAATGGCTTGGCGGTAAGAGATTTGCGGACAATGAAGAAGTAATCGAAGCTGTAAATGGTTATTTTGAGGAGCTTGACGAATCAGTCTATAGAGATGGCATTAATAGACTGGAACACCGCTATGAGAAATGTATCAGCCTTGGAGGAGATTATGTTGAGAAATAAAAAAAAAAAATTTTTAAAAACCTTGTTTTTCTTGGTCAGGCCGGAAACTTATCAATCCACCCTCGTAAGTGGTGTAAACGTAGAGACATAATAGAGTAGATGAGAGGACTGCCAGTGTGACGTCAATTTTTGTAGGTGAGCATGCCCACTGCATATACTCGAGTATTGTGATTTACATTTACATAAAAGGAGCAAAAACTTAACCAATTCTAAGAAAATGACTATGAAAAGCGTCATGAATAAAAAAAGTTAGAAAACTAAAGAACCGCCGCGCAATGAGCGACTGCGCATCAATTTCGGCATTGTCTACAGTCTACGCGACTAAAATCTGGCCTGTACGTCATAACAGGTGCGCACTGTCTTACTGCGCAGCGACTTACTTGCAATTTGGTGACGCTCTTACGGCTAGCGCTGTACATTGTACGTCCCTATGTATTTTTGGCTCCTATATTTTTCTTTATAAATAATTGTCAATATGTAAATAATAGACAAGAGGCTTCTATCATAGGAATAATACGCTTAGAATCATAGAGAATACAATTAGTGTGGGTAAATCCCATACTGCCCCAGTTAGTTCAAAATAGTGGAAACCTCTCTATCTTTATTTAATGGCACAGCTGACTGTCAACTGTACATGCTCGAAATAAAAAGAGATAGGTAAATGAAATCTCTTTATTTTCTGTTCTATTCTAATTAAGAAATATATTTCCGATAAGGCTCTAAGGCAGGGGTGGGCAATGCGGCGCCCCCGATCGGTTTTTAATGCGCCCTCGCTGGACTAATGTAAATGTATGATAGCCAGAGCGATTTACTTACTCTTGTCAAACGGCGAATCAGAAATAATAAACTTGCAAAGTGATATTATTTTAAAAGCGCATAGTAATGATAAAATGTTTTGGAACTTAGTCGATGAAAATAAGTATTCTGTTTTAAGGAAATGTACGCTAAATATTTATTCATATTGTGCAACAACATACAATTGCGAGTCTTTGTTCTCAAATATGAAATATTTGAAATCAAAATACCGAACAAAGCTTAATGACTCACATTTAGATAATTGTTTAAGGACCGGGAACTCTAAATATATCCCCAATTATAAGAAATTAGCTGAAAACATGGACACCCAAGTTTCACACTGAATTATATGTATCATTATGTATAACACCAACAAAATAAAGTTATAAAAAGCCTGTTTTTTTTAATGCCTATTTATACCTGTTGATTATCTGTAAAATATGCGCCCTCGGTGATTTTCAAATTCAATATTGCGCCCTTAAGAACAAACAGGTTGCCGACCGCTGCTCTAAGGCTTCTGAGCAGCATTCTCTTACACTCCTCCTTCCCAGGTTAAATGTAAAAGGCACGCTCTATTCTTATATCTTTATAAGTGTGAATAAGAATTTGAAATACAAACTACGTACAAGCCAGAAAACGGTCTGTTTTGATTTTTTAAGTGATTCACAAGTACATGAAAACGTGATTGTTTGCAATATCCATGTGACAGATAATAATGGTGTAATATATTCCTCGATATCCACCTCCTTGAAATACGTAACGTAAGCGCGTCTTCTCATAATAAGTGTTTATTTCTTATCTTCTTCATAAAAATCATAATCGTTATTCTAATTGCAGACACAGCAGTGAACGTTATTTCTAGAGGTTTTTAGAATTTAGTATCTATACATGCGTAATATTGCACATACCTAGATTCGCTTATAAGAAATAAAAATTACGCAATATGTACTATGACTTTATAAAACCTTACTAATAAATTTCAGATAATCATCATGACAAAATTTAATACTAATTACATTAAAAAAAAAATTAAATATGTATTTCTATAACGCTGTAGAGCTCGTTTTGTAAAAAATAATGCTCTATAATTTGTAATAAGGTTATGATCAATAAAAGGTTTTTTTGAGATAAGTAGCAAGCTTTAGAGGGAGTTAAATAGATGCAGTAGGGAATCGCATGCTGAATAAAGCAGCGTGGTTAAGGGATAAAAAAAATGCGAAGAGTAACTCAAAATAAGAAAGAGTGGAGGTGCGTTTCCAACCAGTCTTAGGACTGACGACGTTATGATGATGATACTACAGAAGCGCTATATTAGTATGCTCACAGTTTTCTCCTATCCCTGCTTTACAGGAATATGTGACAATTATAACGTCCCACATCCGTAACTATTTGTGAACAGTAATCTAATCTAGATTTACCTCTCTTCCTATATCTTCTGTTTCTGCTTCTAATATGTCTTTAACTAGTATATTATACTTGAGAAGGTATCTCGTCTATTGACTTCCATAGCGCCCTCTGTTCTCCTCTTTTTAATACCTTCTCATTTCTAACCTTCTCTATCTACAGTATCACCACATTTCAAACGCTTCTAACCTTTTCCGCCGCGTCGACCGTTCACATTTCACAACGCCGTGCTCCAGACATACAGCTTTAAAAATATTTTGCTAATTTCTAAATTAACCGTTCGTGAGGATAGAAGTGACGTCTTTTTGTGAAGGGCGACTCTACTTTACGCTATCCTCTGTTTTCTATCTGTACTGCTTCTTCCACCCTAAATTGTCTGACTTCTTAAATAGCCACACTCGACAAAAGCTCCTTTTTTCCCTACCATACCAGTATTTTTATTTTACTGTTATTTATTTCTATACAGTAGGTATGGTTTTATCTATATCGCTTCTATTTTATTTAAGACTAATATCTTCTCTTCTAACTCATCCACGCTAGAAGCTAATATTGTAATCTTTTATCCCTACTTCTATCCCAACAGTTGTTCTGTTTTTAATGTTTATCGCGCCTTCGATATATAGATTAAAAAGTAGTAGTGGTGACAGTGTGTAATTTTGTCTGACTCCCTACTAAACAGTACTTTTTTCTCTATGTTGTTGCTCAAGTTCTGTAACTAATACTTGTTGTTCTTTATACAAACTACTAAGTATCACTTTTCTATCTCTGTATCTGAGCCCTACATTTTTAAGTATACCTTTTTTTATCTTGTTCCTTTCAACATTGCTAAAAGCTTTTTCTAAATCTACGAATTCTATGTATCTGCTCTTTCCTTTTTCTATGGTTTGCTCTAGTTATCTGTAAACTTCCCGAGTTTCCCTATTTCTTCTAAAGCCAAGTTGTGCTGTCTCTAGTAATTCTTCCGCCTTTTTTTCTATCCTTCCCTGTGGCATTCTCGTTAAGCCTTTTGAAGCATGGAAAGTTAAGCTAACTATTCTATTTTTTTTTGCATCTATCCGCGCCTATCTTTTGTGGTATGTCTACTAGTAGGTACGTTGTGTTTATAACCCTTTGGGACTTGACTCGTATAGGTGACTAACTAGCCTAAACATATGATCTCTGACCTATTATTTTGCGTGTGCCTTATTATTCTTTATGTTTTTCAATGCTAAACTAAACTTTTCTTTCATTATGGGAGATTCTAGTTCATCTATAGTATTTCCACATTATCTTCCTCTTGATCTACGTAACAGTTCTTTAAATATTCTATCCACCTATCTGCCTTTTCCTCATTTTCTATCAAAATGACCCCTGCCTTGTTTCAAAATATTATCACTAGAGGTCAGGTAATTCTCTCACAAGGTTTCGGATTGTTAAAACATTATCAAAACTATACTCAAGAAATGCTATTAATTTTTGAAGTGAAACTTTACGCACGGTAGGTTAAGTTCGTTTCATGCGAGTTGCTATGTAACGAAATCATGCAACGCATTTCCTCTGCTGTCTGTCCCTATGTATGCTTAGATCTTTAAAACTACGCAACGGATTTTAATGCGATTTTTTTTAAAGGATAGAGTAATTCAAGAGGAAGGTTTATATGTTTAATACATGCATATTATAGTAGAGAAACACTGATAATTTTAGAGGTTTGTAATGTGATGTCGTAAATAAACACATTTTTTGCACTTACGTTGCAAACGCTGACTGAACTCTACTAGATAGATCAAAATAATATACTGCAGTATTGTACATCTTAAAAAGGTCTACAAAAAAGTCCGCGATGGTATATGTCTATCTCTCAGGGATAACCCACAATAACTATTTTTTATCCTTTACTGGCTTATTTACGAAGCGATTTTAAGCAATACCGCATTAATCCTTATCTAATTAAATACTTTTAAATACATTGTACATTCAATATAGATCAATAAGGCCCTTTACAGCATGTAATTTAAATGAATATTTTCGAAGATATTACAGACTTAAAAGGCAGGGACATAGCGGTTGCGGCGGTACCGGCCGGGAGGCCGGTTTGTATTGTGTAATGACAAAAAAGCTGTGATTGCTGTATATAGACATTTTATAGTGTATTTAGTATAAACATTGCACCCGTGCGAAGCATGGTGTACAAATAATACCATTAAACCAATTCCTTAACCCCTATCCCGGTATGTTTGTGTGTTTGAAGAAGTTTCACTTCAGTGGCGTGTTCTATAATTACACGTTGTATTTTTTCCCCAATTCCCAACGTTCTTAAATTTCATTCTGTGAATCAGTTTTGATATTAAATATACAAGGAAATTAATATTAAACCATTTTAAAAATTTTTAAAGACTTATTTTAGAAACTTTTAATTTTAATTTGTTTGTATTTGTTTTTGAGCTTCTTCGATACATGTATGTAGGGTTCTTTCATAATGCGTTATTGAAACGTAGTTTTCTTTCGTGTTTCTTAATCATAATCAGCAAATCAACTTCTAATTTAACTGATTCGCAATAGAATGCTGTTCAACTAGTTTACCCGAGGTTAGTTTACAAATTATGCCATCAATTAAATAGTGACTTATGTTGCTGCTTTTGCAATAATGCAATAACATAGTAAATGTGTTTGTACGTACATAGGTATTAAAACATTGACGCATTATCATGTAATTTCAATGTTAATTTATCTGCGTGTCATATGAAAAATAATGAAGCATAAAACATTATTTTTCCGAGATACAGAAAACTTAAATTGATAGGGATACGTGTTACGTATCCTCCTAATTTATTTAAACATCAGCAATAATCTGAGGCAAATAAATATAAGACACTGTAAACAAAAAATATTTAAAATGATAGTTGCTGTAACGTAAATAATAAAACAGCCTAAATGAAGAACGTATAAATATATGTAAAGTGAATTCATGCCTCGGCTGCCCGGCACCGGCACATAACAAACTCGCCGTTGGAGACCGTATAATACCTAGAGATGTTATTTCGAATATAAAATACAAAATAGATTTCTCTTTTGTATTTTAAATGCGAAATATAAAATACGTATTTTCANTTTATAAAAACATTTTTTTTTATTAAATGTATAATAATAGAGTTATGGACGAAATCGCCTAGTATGTAATCTTCTTTAGTTCATTTAAAAAAACTGCTAAAAAAGAAACTTATTTTTGTACTTAGTTATGACTCACTATTGGATAACTATACAAACTTCTTATAAATATCTGATATTTTTCTTTTTTTGAAATGTCTGCTCAATGCTCATGTAAATTTCATTTTTATTGCTTAAGTGTCATTAATAGCACCTGTTTCTCGAAATGTCAGTGATATTTGTAAGTGGTTACTGCAAATTCTTCACTCTGTTGCATTTTTACCTAGAAAGTTACGAAGCGTGTAATATGCACGCATGTTGTTGTACAGAGAAAGTTGTTTAATGTTTCCGTAACTGTAACTTCTTTGCTTAATATGCAGTTTTTTGTAGAGCAGTAGTAAGTATACAGCGTAATTTAATTTTAATTTACATTTTAACCCATTTTATTATTATTACACCGTTTGTACTAACTCTATGATATTATATTAGATACCATTGTGATAACTTAGGAACCATTCATTTTCTTTGTTAAAGAACCAAGCAGATGTAAGACATCGTTGTTATTATAAATTAAACGTTTTCTTAAATATTATTATTTTTTAATACGTAAGATAAGAAAATGGTGAAGTCAAAACTTCTGTATAATGAGTATACAATAATATTCAAAAAATATGTTAAAATATTATTGTATATTGTAATGTAATGTAAGATTAGGTTATCTTAACTTCTCTTCCAATATTCGACTAATTATTGAAATCGGCAAGTTCACTGCTTACTTTACGAATCAGGTAAAATTTTACATATAACATAAAATATGCATTTGCACATATTCGGCTTATCTAACTCCTGCGGTCACCTATAAAATCGAATTTTACGTTTAGTAAAAATTTCACAAATGTCGAATACTTCGTACTTTTTTATGTTTCTTTCTTGCCACAACCGCAGATGGTATTTTTTTTTCTAATTCTTTTTGCATAGTAATAATATCTAATTTTAACGAGTAGCTATTGTTTTTACTGTAAGAAGCTTTGGCCGTTAGCTTACAGAAGCGGCCAAACGCTGAGAACTTCCGAAAACTGATATCAAAAAATTGAAACGTGATGTACATATACGAGGGTGGATTGATAAGTTTCCGGCCTAACCAAGAGATGACGCCACTAGGCCTACCTTGAGGTGACATTCTATAGTACCATCCTTGGATAGCTTGTAGCTATAGTTTCAGCCCGATCTCCTTGCTAGTGTAGGTTTGACAGCACGCTGAACAAGACGCCTCTGTGGTTTTCGTAAAAATGGAAAAGCAGGAAAATCGTGCTGTCATCAAATACTTTTATTTGAAGGGGTTAACGCCGAAGGAAATTAAAAAAGAGATGGACTCAACACTGGGGACATCCTCCCCGTCATATTCAACCGTTAAGCAGTGGGTTTCCGAGTTTAAAAAGGGTCGTGTGAGCACCTCTGATGGGCCTCGCTCAGGACGCCCCGTTGAGGTCACAACTCCAGATATGATCGAAAAAATTCATCAAATAGTGCTGGGAGACCGCAGATTGAAAGTGCGTGAGATAGCTGAGACCTGTAAGATGTCATATGAACGTGTGCAACATATTTTGCACCAACATTTGCATATGGAAAAGCTCTGTGCAAGATGGGTGCCGCGTTTGCTAACAGTCGACCAAAAATTGATTCGAAAAAACATTTCTACCGCAAATTTGTCATTGTATAAGCGTAATCCAAGCGAATTTTTGCGTCGATTCGTAACCGTTGACGAAACGTGGGTCCACCACTACACTCCTGAAACCAAAGAACAGTCTAAACAGTGGATTGGACCAGGGGAACCAACTCCAAAGAAGGCAAAAACAATTTTTTCGGCGAACAAGGTTATGGCTACTGTTTTTTGGGATGCAAGAGGTATTATATACATTGATTACCTTGCAAAGGGTAATACTATCACTGGTCAATACTACGCAGACTTATTGCAACGTTTGAGCCACGAGGTGAAAATTAAACGACCTCATCTGGCGAAGAAAAAAATCTTGTTTCATCACGATAACGCACCAGCGCACACGTCAATCGTTGCGACGGCTAAAATCAACGATCTAAAGTTTGAATTGATGCCGCACCCTCCTTACTCTCCAGACCTAGCCCCGAGTGACTATTTTCTGTTCCCTAATCTCAAAAAATGGCTTGGCGGTAAGAGATTTGCGGACAATGAAGAAGTAATCGAAGCTGTAAATGGTTATTTTGAGGAGCTTGACGAATCAGTCTATAGAGATGGCATTAATAGACTGGAACACCGCTATGAGAAATGTATCAGCCTTGGAGGAGATTATGTTGAGAAATAAAAAAAAAAAATTTTTAAAAACCTTGTTTTTCTTGGTCAGGCCGGAAACTTATCAATCCACCCTCGTAAGTGGTGTAAACGTAGAGACATAATAGAGTAGATGAGAGGACTGCCAGTGTGACGTCAATTTTTGTAGGTGAGCATGCCCACTGCATATACTCGAGTATTGTGATTTACATTTACATAAAAGGAGCAAAAACTTAACCAATTCTAAGAAAATGACTATGAAAAGCGTCATGAATAAAAAAAGTTAGAAAACTAAAGAACCGCCGCGCAATGAGCGACTGCGCATCAATTTCGGCATTGTCTACAGTCTACGCGACTAAAATCTGGCCTGTACGTCATAACAGGTGCGCACTGTCTTACTGCGCAGCGACTTACTTGCAATTTGGTGACGCTCTTACGGCTAGCGCTGTACATTGTACGTCCCTATGTATTTTTGGCTCCTATATTTTTCTTTATAAATAATTGTCAATATGTAAATAATAGACAAGAGGCTTCTATCATAGGAATAATACGCTTAGAATCATAGAGAATACAATTAGTGTGGGTAAATCCCATACTGCCCCAGTTAGTTCAAAATAGTGGAAACCTCTCTATCTTTATTTAATGGCACAGCTGACTGTCAACTGTACATGCTCGAAATAAAAAGAGATAGGTAAATGAAATCTCTTTATTTTCTGTTCTATTCTAATTAAGAAATATATTTCCGATAAGGCTCTAAGGCAGGGGTGGGCAATGCGGCGCCCCCGATCGGTTTTTAATGCGCCCTCGCTGGACTAATGTAAATGTATGATAGCCAGAGCGATTTACTTACTCTTGTCAAACGGCGAATCAGAAATAATAAACTTGCAAAGTGATATTATTTTAAAAGCGCATAGTAATGATAAAATGTTTTGGAACTTAGTCGATGAAAATAAGTATTCTGTTTTAAGGAAATGTACGCTAAATATTTATTCATATTGTGCAACAACATACAATTGCGAGTCTTTGTTCTCAAATATGAAATATTTGAAATCAAAATACCGAACAAAGCTTAATGACTCACATTTAGATAATTGTTTAAGGACCGGGAACTCTAAATATATCCCCAATTATAAGAAATTAGCTGAAAACATGGACACCCAAGTTTCACACTGAATTATATGTATCATTATGTATAACACCAACAAAATAAAGTTATAAAAAGCCTGTTTTTTTTAATGCCTATTTATACCTGTTGATTATCTGTAAAATATGCGCCCTCGGTGATTTTCAAATTCAATATTGCGCCCTTAAGAACAAACAGGTTGCCGACCGCTGCTCTAAGGCTTCTGAGCAGCATTCTCTTACACTCCTCCTTCCCAGGTTAAATGTAAAAGGCACGCTCTATTCTTATATCTTTATAAGTGTGAATAAGAATTTGAAATACAAACTACGTACAAGCCAGAAAACGGTCTGTTTTGATTTTTTAAGTGATTCACAAGTACATGAAAACGTGATTGTTTGCAATATCCATGTGACAGATAATAATGGTGTAATATATTCCTCGATATCCACCTCCTTGAAATACGTAACGTAAGCGCGTCTTCTCATAATAAGTGTTTATTTCTTATCTTCTTCATAAAAATCATAATCGTTATTCTAATTGCAGACACAGCAGTGAACGTTATTTCTAGAGGTTTTTAGAATTTAGTATCTATACATGCGTAATATTGCACATACCTAGATTCGCTTATAAGAAATAAAAATTACGCAATATGTACTATGACTTTATAAAACCTTACTAATAAATTTCAGATAATCATCATGACAAAATTTAATACTAATTACATTAAAAAAAAAATTAAATATGTATTTCTATAACGCTGTAGAGCTCGTTTTGTAAAAAATAATGCTCTATAATTTGTAATAAGGTTATGATCAATAAAAGGTTTTTTTGAGATAAGTAGCAAGCTTTAGAGGGAGTTAAATAGATGCAGTAGGGAATCGCATGCTGAATAAAGCAGCGTGGTTAAGGGATAAAAAAAATGCGAAGAGTAACTCAAAATAAGAAAGAGTGGAGGTGCGTTTCCAACCAGTCTTAGGACTGACGACGTTATGATGATGATACTACAGAAGCGCTATATTAGTATGCTCACAGTTTTCTCCTATCCCTGCTTTACAGGAATATGTGACAATTATAACGTCCCACATCCGTAACTATTTGTGAACAGTAATCTAATCTAGATTTACCTCTCTTCCTATATCTTCTGTTTCTGCTTCTAATATGTCTTTAACTAGTATATTATACTTGAGAAGGTATCTCGTCTATTGACTTCCATAGCGCCCTCTGTTCTCCTCTTTTTAATACCTTCTCATTTCTAACCTTCTCTATCTACAGTATCACCACATTTCAAACGCTTCTAACCTTTTCCGCCGCGTCGACCGTTCACATTTCACAACGCCGTGCTCCAGACATACAGCTTTAAAAATATTTTGCTAATTTCTAAATTAACCGTTCGTGAGGATAGAAGTGACGTCTTTTTGTGAAGGGCGACTCTACTTTACGCTATCCTCTGTTTTCTATCTGTACTGCTTCTTCCACCCTAAATTGTCTGACTTCTTAAATAGCCACACTCGACAAAAGCTCCTTTTTTCCCTACCATACCAGTATTTTTATTTTACTGTTATTTATTTCTATACAGTAGGTATGGTTTTATCTATATCGCTTCTATTTTATTTAAGACTAATATCTTCTCTTCTAACTCATCCACGCTAGAAGCTAATATTGTAATCTTTTATCCCTACTTCTATCCCAACAGTTGTTCTGTTTTTAATGTTTATCGCGCCTTCGATATATAGATTAAAAAGTAGTAGTGGTGACAGTGTGTAATTTTGTCTGACTCCCTACTAAACAGTACTTTTTTCTCTATGTTGTTGCTCAAGTTCTGTAACTAATACTTGTTGTTCTTTATACAAACTACTAAGTATCACTTTTCTATCTCTGTATCTGAGCCCTACATTTTTAAGTATACCTTTTTTTATCTTGTTCCTTTCAACATTGCTAAAAGCTTTTTCTAAATCTACGAATTCTATGTATCTGCTCTTTCCTTTTTCTATGGTTTGCTCTAGTTATCTGTAAACTTCCCGAGTTTCCCTATTTCTTCTAAAGCCAAGTTGTGCTGTCTCTAGTAATTCTTCCGCCTTTTTTTCTATCCTTCCCTGTGGCATTCTCGTTAAGCCTTTTGAAGCATGGAAAGTTAAGCTAACTATTCTATTTTTTTTTGCATCTATCCGCGCCTATCTTTTGTGGTATGTCTACTAGTAGGTACGTTGTGTTTATAACCCTTTGGGACTTGACTCGTATAGGTGACTAACTAGCCTAAACATATGATCTCTGACCTATTATTTTGCGTGTGCCTTATTATTCTTTATGTTTTTCAATGCTAAACTAAACTTTTCTTTCATTATGGGAGATTCTAGTTCATCTATAGTATTTCCACATTATCTTCCTCTTGATCTACGTAACAGTTCTTTAAATATTCTATCCACCTATCTGCCTTTTCCTCATTTTCTATCAAAATGACCCCTGCCTTGTTTCAAAATATTATCACTAGAGGTCAGGTAATTCTCTCACAAGGTTTCGGATTGTTAAAACATTATCAAAACTATACTCAAGAAATGCTATTAATTTTTGAAGTGAAACTTTACGCACGGTAGGTTAAGTTCGTTTCATGCGAGTTGCTATGTAACGAAATCATGCAACGCATTTCCTCTGCTGTCTGTCCCTATGTATGCTTAGATCTTTAAAACTACGCAACGGATTTTAATGCGATTTTTTTTAAAGGATAGAGTAATTCAAGAGGAAGGTTTATATGTTTAATACATGCATATTATAGTAGAGAAACACTGATAATTTTAGAGGTTTGTAATGTGATGTCGTAAATAAACACATTTTTTGCACTTACGTTGCAAACGCTGACTGAACTCTACTAGATAGATCAAAATAATATACTGCAGTATTGTACATCTTAAAAAGGTCTACAAAAAAGTCCGCGATGGTATATGTCTATCTCTCAGGGATAACCCACAATAACTATTTTTTATCCTTTACTTTTTAGGAGAAATAATGGCTTATTTACGAAGCGATTTTAAGCAATACAGCATTAATCCTTATCCAATTAAGTACTTTTAAATACATTGTGCATTTAATATAGATCAATATGGCCCTTTACAGCATGTAATTTAAATGAATATTTTCGAAGATATTACAGACTTAAAATGCAGGGACATAGCGGTTGCGGCGGTACCGGCCGGTTTGTATTGTCTAATGACAAAAAAGCTGTGATTGTTGTATATAAAGACATTCTATAGTATATTTACTATCAGCATTGCACCCGTGCGAAGCATAGTGTACAAATAATACCATTAAACCAATTCCTTAACCCCTATCCCGGTATGTTTGTGTGTTTGAAGAAGTTTCACTTCAGTGGCGTGTTCTATAATTACACGTTGTATTTTTTCCCCAATTCCCAACGTTCTTAAATTTCATTCTGTGAATCAGTTTTGATATTAAATATACAAGGAAATTAATATTAAACCATTTTAAAAATTTTTAAAGACTTATTTTAGAAACTTTTAATTTTAATTTGTTTGTATTTGTTTTTGAGCTTCTTCGATACATGTATGTAGGGTTCTTTCATAATGCGTTATTGAAACGTAGTTTTCTTTCGTGTTTCTTAATCATAATCAGCAAATCAACTTCTAATTTAACTGATTCGCAATAGAATGCTGTTCAACTAGTTTACCCGAGGTTAGTTTACAAATTATGCCATCAATTAAATAGTGACTTATGTTGCTGCTTTTGCAATAATGCAATAACATAGTAAATGTGTTTGTACGTACATAGGTATTAAAACATTGACGCATTATCATGTAATTTCAATGTTAATTTATCTGCGTGTCATATGAAAAATAATGAAGCATAAAACATTATTTTTCCGAGATACAGAAAACTTAAATTGATAGGGATACGTGTTACGTATCCTCCTAATTTATTTAAACATCAGCAATAATCTGAGGCAAATAAATATAAGACACTGTAAACAAAAAATATTTAAAATGATAGTTGCTGTAACGTAAATAATAAAACAGCCTAAATGAAGAACGTATAAATATATGTAAAGTGAATTCATGCCTCGGCTGCCCGGCACCGGCACATAACAAACTCGCCGTTGGAGACCGTATAATACCTAGAGATGTTATTTCGAATATAAAATACAAAATAGATTTCTCTTTTGTATTTTAAATGCGAAATATAAAATACGTATTTTCAAAATACGTTTTTCAAACAAATACTTTTTGTAGTACCTATTTAAGTAATTTTCTACATTTACTTAAGTATAAAATATTTTTTAAGAAAACCTTGCAGACGCCCATGTTTTTAGATTTTTTTTTCTAAACTAATAGTGCAGTTTGCACTATATCACCGGCTGCGAAGATTAAGTATGATTCATATTTTTCTGTTTGAAGTGATTAAGATATAAGCTTTTCTATCTTTCTGTTACAGTTTCTTCAGTTCAGCAATAAATAATTCTTCTATATGCTTCCTTATTCGCCTTTGTCACCCGTTTTAATTGGGAAAAAAACACTGATGCCAAAACAGTTTATTTAGCGTGAAAGATCAGAGCCAAAATAGGGTTTCAAATAATTTTATATCAGAATATCATTTTATATCAGAATATTTACAAACCCATTTTGTTGCTGATCTTTTACACATCCTAATAAGAGAAAAAAATTGAATCCATAGTTTCTTTAGCTTTGGATTCATCTAATAAGTGAAGTTTCTCTAATCGTTTTCTAAGAATTTTGGATTATACGCATTTATTATCAGACCAGAATATCGTGTAGTTCGATATTGTTTTGTCGTAGTTCCTTGCTAAAAGTACAATAAGTGGTGCTGATTTCAATTTGAACTTCAAAATTCTATGGAGCATGACATTTAACCCAGAAAACAATATCGATCCAATATTTTAGATTATCCATTTCCAAGGAGTTGCAGTCACATTCATTCCTATTATATTACTTTCCGAAAAGGGAAAAAGAACAATTATATATGTATATATACTTCATAAAATATTTAGGGGGCGAGGTAGGACTGCTACCTACCGTAATCTAATATAATGATACATAATTTCTAGATGACTTTTTATTCTTGCTAGATATATATATATATTCTTATTTTTATCGTACAATTAGAAGGTTGAAAAACATTGATGTAGTGAACATACCAATCACATTGGAGTGAATTTATCTATCATAGAACTTGACTGTATTATTGATGATGTTCGATATCTATTAAAGGGTCCGTTTCTCAATTGTTCTGGTCAATCTTAATCGAATTCTATCGACTGGCAATCAAATGAATTTAAAATATAATCTCTGTATCTAAGTATGTAGTGAAGGGTTTGGGGCGATTTGAAATTTCGACAAAACAATGTAGGGGTCAAGGGGTGTATCTGGTTATTCTGTGTTTGCAAACGTCAGGTTCAGGATACCAAAATCGTCTGCCATTTCTTTTATTAAAATAAATGCATATATTATGTATACTGTTACGTAAAGATTCCCTAATCTACTTGTAATATATTGTAATTGATGCACATTTTAATAAGATTAGATTCATTGTTTGTTTTCTTTTCGTTTGTTTACCAAATCAATACTTGTCAATAATATAAATATCATGATTATTATATACGCAAGAACATTATAAAAATGTTAATACACAATAATATTTTGAGCATTCAAAGTAATAAAATAAATTTCATTTACTGTTTTTGTTTATATTTTTATAACGATTTTACAAGATTCTGTGAATTTATAGAAAAAAAATATGATTTTATCTAATGTCACAATAAACAGACACGAGTTTGTAATAATCAATATTTGTGAAAAGTATTTTGTATGCTGATGTGTTTTGAAAAAGTNATAGTTACCAACACGGAACTCTTAAAGAAAATCCCTACAGTAAACAATACTATGTTCAATATTTAATTATTCCATAGAAACTTAACTAAACAGTTTACACAATTACTTTTCTTAAAAAATTTTGTAGTTATTGCTCATTAAATTTTCATTGTTTGAGATGGTGTATTTGTTGTTCACATTCTGAGATTTTTCTATAAGAAATATGATGATACATTTAGTGTCACCACGTGATAATTTGGATTGTAAAAAATGATAAAGAGCTTTTCCAGTGTACAGATACAAAATACATAAGTAACTGGTAATAAAACTCGTCAAATATTTAACTAAGTTATTTATTATTAGAAATTAGAAACCATGTGTTGAAAGAGTTAAAAGTGTACAATTACTTAAACAATTGAATTTACAATTTGAGACCGATTATGTAACCATAAGTATGAGTGATACATTTATATTTTCTTTGAAGTACAAAATTATAGCTAAATGTTAGTTATGATATTAAAAGGGAAAGGGATTTTTTATCGTAAAGGAAAATATTTTTGAAACTGTGACATTTCCCGTTCTCGAAAGTGCGCCAATACGAATTTTTTTTTAATGCAATAAAAAATTTAGAGGTAACTTTTATATAATATAAACACCGAGAGCTAATTCTCTTGTCTTTTTTCTGAATTTTAAGAAGGTATTAGTTATTTATATGGATGTGTTGCGTACTCATAAAAATGATGTACATAGTATATTAGTGTACATTTATACAAGAATAAGAACGAAAACCTGCAATAGTGTCATTAGATTGTTGTGCACTGAAGTTACTAAAATTTGAATATACAGGGTGGCCTAAAAAGTACGCAATTTGCTCGTTGGGGCCAAACTTTAAGTTTAATGGAAAAAATTTTCAAACAAAACGCGTTTGCTGTTTTAATACAAAATCATCTGTATTATCCAAATTTGATATATTGTACAGACTGTTCAAAAATAGAAAAAATAAGGTTTCATTTAAATGGCTGTCATGTGAAATATCACTACAATCGATAAAAGTTATAGGAAAAAGTTGTTCAGAATGCCAAAATATCGCTATGAAAACAATCGCGGCAATATTCAAATGCTTTAAAAAAATTTTTGATTAATCTTTCAGTTTAGCCGCAATGAGCATATTGCGAACTTTTTGGGCCACCCTGTATGTACTAAAGTATCATAGGCTCGTTCCTGTTGCTAACGAAATAAACAATTATTCAATTGCTCATTTTGGATCTATGAATGGCTTCACAAAGTTGGCCTTAATTAATCGATGAAGGTTATTATGAAGAGCTTAAAGAAGAAAACCCTAAAGGAAAAATTTTATTTTTAAATTACCAGCAGAGCGGCCAAATTTACAGGTTCATTTATTTGCGTTGGATGTGGGAGCTCAATACACTGGAGTGTTAAATATAGCAACGGAACTGCAAACACGTAGTAGGAAATTAGATGCCTAACTCGTGAAAAAAATCACAAATGCTTTTCCAAATTAATACAGACCAAGATAAACAGTACTGTACCTTAAATTATAGCATAAAACTGTGAACCATCTTAATCCAACTTCAGTACGTAAAAGAAATGTTTTGTTGTCCACGGATCGCCCAAAATTTTCGGTAGGTTATCTGAATTAAGGTGGTCTTGATTTCACACAGTCCATCGCATTCACCTGGCTTCAATCATGATATTTTTTAAACTGTCATCTATTCATAATACGAATCAGCGAAGCACTGGTATTTCATCAAATATAGGCACATTTGGAAAACCTTGACCTATACATACATATACCAATGGAAAGAGGAAAAATAGTATATCATTACGCACTAAGAGTGTGAATTGCGATCCGAACTGAAGGGGAAGACGTCAAAGTTTCGGTTGGGGGTGGCGTATTCGAAAGGACGAGTTTTTCCTGATTTCAGGATCGAGAAAAAAGTGCAACTTAAACTCCCAGGTAGAAAACGGTATTTAACCTTTGCGTCGGGAGGATGGTAAAACTGTTTCATAATGAGTAAATGCGACTTTTTTACCCGGGACGGAATGCTGCGCTTTCGTCCCTAAAATCATGGGAAATATCGTACTTTTGGGATGAGTTCGTCATCATAAGGTCGTCAGTCCTAAGACTCCTTGGACACGCACCTCCACTCTTTCCTATCCTGAGTTAATCTTCGCATTTCCCTAAAGCAAGAACATCCCACATCTTTAACTATTTTCGAACAGTAATCTAATCTAGGTCTACCTCTTTAGTGTCTTTTGGTGGATATTATTTAAATATCAAGGAAACACTAACAGTAACAAATAACAATTTATAACAACAGAAAACACAAGTAACAAAAAGGCACAAGGAGTGAAACATACGAACGAGAACAAAGTGGCAAAAAGAACAATAACAATAACAAAGACAACAATGTAGAGAATAATATAAGCACTTACGAACGTTGGTAGAAGTGGCAGACGGGAAACTGTAATGATATGAATTTTTTAGAGTATTTATAGAACAGGGTTGTTACTAAATTTGATAGAATGTTCTAGAAGGAAAAGTAGTGAGAGAGATGGTGAAGACACTAGTTTGTAGGAATACGTAGAATTAAGCAGTATAGAGTTCAAAAGATAGCAATTAAGGGTAAAACCAGATATTAGTATGAGAGCGCATGCAGGTATGGTTGAAGTTGGAATTCTAGGTAAAAGTGATAAAAGAGAACAATAGAGTTTAGATTGAAAGGAAACCAAAGTACGTACAAGATCAGAAATTGAAAATAATTGAAATAATATTTGAAATGAAATGAATTTGAAGTAAAATAATGAAAAAGAATGCCTAAGAAATATCTACAAAAAATATTATGCAATTGTCCGCCACACCTCTAGTCCTCTTAACTCCTGTTTCTGTCTCTAATATGCCTCTGACTAGACCTTCATGCCCGAGGTGTTCTACCAACTTATCCCACCTATTTTTTATTGACTTCCATGGAGTCCTCTGTTCTCCTATTCTTTCTAATACCTCATCTTTTTTAACCTTCTCTATCCAGGGTATCCTCATCAGTCGCCTGTAACACCACATTTCTAACGCTTCTAACCTATTCTTTTCCACCGCGTCCACCGTTTATGTTTCGCACCCGTACAGCGCCGCGCCCCAAACTTACACATTTAACAATCTTTTTCGAATTTTTAAATTAACCGTTCACAAGCATAGACGCGACTTCTTTTTTCTGAAGGCGACTCGACCCTGCGCTGTTTGCTGCTTTATAGGTATCCCTATTACTCCTTCTGACTTAATCCTGACTTATCTGACTTCCTAGACATCTAAAATCAGCCACTTCTTCTAATTTTTGGTCTCCTATTTTTATATCCTTACTTTTTTCTCCCTTGAAAAACCAGTATTTTTGTTTTACTTTTATTTATTTTCATACAATACTGTTTTGTCAAAACCTCTTCCATTTTATTTAGAGCTATCTCTAATTCCTCCTTACTAGATGCTAATACTGCTATACCATCTGCAAATCTGAGCATACTAATCTTTAGCCCCTTTATATTTATCCCTACAGTTGTACTGTCTTTAATGATGTTGGGAGGAGTCAGGTAAAAAGAGAAATTGTAAGAGATTATAAAAAAAGCGGACATTGACATTATACACCAATAATTGATAATTTGCACTTATTGATTTTAATAAAGATAATCTTCTCTTTTAACTCATATTTATTTTAGAGTAGATAATTTTCTCTTTTATAACTAATATTGATTTTAGGGAAGATAAACTTTTCTTTTAACTAAATTAGTATTTATTATTAATTTAGAATTTTACTTTTATTCGTAAAATGAAGCCAGTTTTTCGTAGAAAGTATACCCCCTCTTCCTTGCGTTTTTCTCTTAATTTATATAAATCACCACAAATACCTTGTCGCTTCAGTTTTCTAGTAAGCATTTAGGTAGGTTCATATAAATTTTGATCCTATTGTTAAAAAAACAATTACTTCTCTATCATTAAATTGTTACGTAATGAGGAGTAAGATATTACGAATCATTGAGTGTCATTATCTTTCCTTTATTACTTTTTTTATATTTTATCTTGTTTATTTGCTATATACTAATACATTTTATTGATTTTGGTTCGCTCCCTTTGATTTGTAAAAAAGTTCAAAAAATTAGTTCGACGTATGTACTTACGTATCTGTCAAACCTGAGAGATAATAAACATTTGCATTTATGTGGTCACCGATTGATATCTTCTTGTCAGCTTACAATAAACATACATACGCAACATTTACTTGTTCAATTCGTATGTGTAAAGTGCCTATGCTTAATAGTGTTAGTTGCAAAATATAATAACATTTTCTCTTATTGTTTTCAGAATTATAAATCGAGGTACCTAGAGTGTTATTTCGAGGAAATCCACGACAACCAAATCATAATCGCGTGTCTGTGGAAGTAGCTGACTGGCGATGGGCTCGTTGGTGATTATCAAGAGTTATCATGTGACCGTCAAGATAAGGAAACCTTAATAAAACCGGCAGCGAACTCCAAACAATTGACGGAAGTTGCACGTATATGTATATATGTATATTTATACACATATGGTATGTTGTGTATACAATACATACATAATATTATATCGTAGTAAATACCTACCTGACTGAGAAGTGGAAAGCAACATCGTCGCTAGTGTCTAGTCATTACATACTACTTTTATATACCAGTTGTTCTGACCAGTCGGCAGTCTACGTTGATCATTGTCGTTGTAGAAGTCGAGTGAACAGTTACTAGATTCTAATTCACAGTACAGTGTAGTCGCGTTCTTTAACATAAAATGATCGGGCCTAAAGCGAATAGTAACATGGGATAATAATAAAAAAAGTGACAAAGTTTGTTTAGTTTATTGTGTTTATTAAAATATAAATACATAATATTCAGATGAAGGGTGCGCCGGATATGGCTGCAGTGGATGTGGTCGATTTTCCGCCTAAGGAGCTCGTTCAGAAAAAGGCGTCGACACTCGGAATTCTTCAGAGCGAGATGCCTTGCAAGAGACCGAAAGACTGTGGGAAGAAAGTGATCAAAGCGGTTTTCAATAAACTGAGGTTGAAAAAATTCGGAAGTGCAACGATTTCTAGACCGGACCCCGTTTACAAAGTTTCGTACTTGGGAAATGTGGTCACTGGGTGGGCTAAAGGTATGTTGAACTTTACTATTTGCTTTCAATAGTAGACGAAGAATGTTATAGGTGTAGGTACAACAACAACACAACAACCTATTAAGATTAAATAACCTGAAATGTTCGAAAAAAGAAATAGTCAAGGTCTTATTAGCGGTACTAAAACGTTCACTTATTAAAGCACAAGTCCCATTTATCGTTAAAAGTAGAAAAGCACTTACCTACCTGGTACCTTTTTCCTTTTCGTTATCTACAATTTTAATTTTTTCAAATAGGTACGGTTTTAAAAACTAAAGCTGACCTAGGTAACTATCCAGATACCTACTTATAATTATTTCGGTAATAAAGTCCTTTCAGCTGGTTGCTGGTTTTGTATTATAAAGTAAAAAATTGTAAATCTTTTACTTTATTATATATTATTGCAACAATAAATCTACTAACCCATATACCTACCACAAGGAAAAGAAAGATACCCTTGTTTTTCTCGGCTAGTCGCAGGTAATGATACTTTATAAAATTTGCATATTTCTCTCTATTTAAAAGTTTCTAGAGTGTCTCTCATTTATTGTTATACTACCAATTGCTTCATGAAGCTTCAATAAATTATAGTAACGTTGACATATCTGATACGATTTTTAGAAAAGTGAACAGTTACTTATGAGAATAAATATAAAAAATATAGAATATAAGAGCCTTTTACTCATCCGGAGAATTCGTTGAAGCATAATTAATTTCTAATTATAAGGGGTTTGCGTTCAAGTAGATTTTCTCTCGAAAAATCTGGAAAAGTGCTATTAAATTGCAATTAGGAATACGACAACATAAGATACATTAATAGGTACTGCGAAAGAAAAAGATAAATGTTTTCAATAGTAATTGATGAAGTACGTTATTCAATTTAGTAATTTAAAGTAAACAATTACAAAACAAGCAGGGTACAACAAAAGTAAGGAAGGTAATATTCATACATTTAGCTGAAACTACCCTAATAGAAACTTCTGTATTTGTTTTATTAATTTTTTTAAAATTATAAAAATATGCGAGCAAAACTTGTGAACGTCACTGTAATTCTCACACTCTACAAACTGTTTAAATAGAGAGAAAGATGCTCCAATTTTACAAAATTAAACTGAAGCGACTGTATAATGTATATTTTGGATATAAGTTGGATTAGTTATAAAAGGAAAAGAAAGTGAAACAGCCAAACTAACTCACAGTATTAAATCATGCAACAATAGGGTTTTAATTTCATTTAATTTAACATATTCAGTAAGGACTACCCTGGTTCTCAAAAGATTTTGTGTGACCTTGACCCTTATTTGGTGCACCTGCAAAAGAACTTAATTGTGGTTTCGTATATATACATATGAAATTATGGATTGGGTTTGGTTGCTGTACTTACTTTTTTCCAACCCCCGTAACTAAGAGGGGTTGGTACAGCATACAAAAATTTCAACGAAATCGGATGTAATCATACTGATCGAGTTATTTATCATTTTTCCGAAAAAAAAATTTTTGTTATTTGGAAATCAATAAGCATGTTATTTTTTTACTTTTTGAGGTTGCTCTCAAAATATCGGAAAATGGGTGTATACTGTGTGCTTTTCTGAAAATATTGCAAAAGTGTACCCATACCGTACAATGAGGTCAACAAATTGTTTTTTTTATTGTACCTAGGCACCACTAAGGTAACACATAATAAGGAAATGATATCTCTATGTGAAATGACTAGGTGTATATGAAATTGCTTAATTTTTATTTTATTTCGATTTCTATCGATACATATGTACGCACGCACGTACCTATGATAAAATACTTCTTATAAGTATTCCTCCCATTCGCGTTTATTTTATTGACGATCGTTAAAATAGGTATAAAAAAACTTGACTATCAAATATACGTAATCAAATGCTTGGTCAGTTGACGCAAAATTTTTAGACATAAACAATTTGTTATCTATTTCTATTTACAAAATACACGCGAACGAAGCCACGAGGTACTCACAATTTCAATATAAAAAATTTCGATTTTAAAATATAATCTATCATACGTTTTAAATGGCATTAAAAGATTATGAGCTTATGTAATTTATTCCGAATGATAGGTAACTATTTTATAATCTTAGATTTTACGCATGAGTGCTAGGAAATTTTCAAAAGTTTTGTAATTTAATTACATAAGATCAGAAAAGCACTCACCATTGGTCACAACAAATTAATAAACAACATTTTGTTTAATTATAATTGGGATTCCAGACAAAAATTACTCTTAAATTTTTTTTACCTACCGGATATTATTTTTTAGGATAAAAGTAGGTTTTCGAATGTAGGGGAGACACTCAAGTGTGGTGGGGGATCGTAACGATACCTATAGGTAATTAGCTTTACATGTAAGATTACTTAATTTCCAATGNATGTTTGCAATATTGTATATAAAAGCAGAAGCTTGAAACAGCTATATCTCATGTTTTTTAAATGGAATGCCCCAATTTTTTTAATGTTAAATTGTTCGCCAAATAACAAGCTCTCTATTTTATAATGCCTGTTCTACACCTTGGAGCATCGAGCAAATGTCTCTTAAATTTTTTTTACCTACCGGATATTATTTTTTAGGATAAAAGTAGGTTTTCGAATGTAGGGGAGACACTCAAGTGTGGTGGGGGATCGTAACGATACCTATAGGTAATTAGCTTTACATGTAAGATTACTTAATTTCCAATGGAGAATGACGTTTTAGGTGTTGAAACACGTTTTACGTTTCTAAAGTTTTTGTGGAATTTTAGGGTTTTTAAAACTAAAAATAAAAGCTCCAGACAAATTTTCTTTTCTACATTAGTGACCATCCATAACATAGTCACTTTTGAACCAAATATTAAACAAATATTACGTTACAAAAGCTAGCCCACCCCCAATCAACCGTTTCTTCTTATTAAAATTTGTTAATTCTAACACGAATTTTTTCTACGAGATGCTCCTTCGAGAAAACAAGTTTTGAAGTTAAACGAAGAAATTGCAAATCATCACAACACCTAAACACATGTTTATTTACAGGTTTTTTTAAGTACTTGACAGTTGAGAATGACTTTCAATCGTAAAGGAAAATTTTTAGAATTACGAAGTTAAGAACATTAAAATAAAATTGATGATCTGCGAACGTCACATTTCCTTAGACCTTCCTCCCCGTTTTCATATTTCGTTACGCTAAGTATTATTTGCGAACGACTTTATGAATGATCCCTTAGATTAAATTAGGGTTGGGTTAACTTACGTCAGTTTCATCTTTATTATTCGATTATTCATATCCACTCCTCGCGCTTTTAAACTCCCTCAAATCCTTTATTTTCATCTGAAAACACTTTTACCGTATTGTATAAGATCATCCCCAGCATGTCCACCCATTTTCTCCTTTCTACTCCATTTCCTTCTCTGCATTTCCGCTTCCACCCCCGCCCAACTTAAATAAGTTTTTTGTGTGCTGATTTTTGCCTGGAGCGTGGAGCTCCCCTTCTAAATATCTTATTTAGGAAAACTTTACCAAGCGTTTTTATTATCTATATTTACAATGAAATAATGCTTCAGTAATTATTGTAAGCGTTTTAAAAATTTTTATCATCTGTATTCGCACAACATTTAGATCGCTAAATTTATTGTAATTTATGCATAATTATGATGCTATTAAATCCTCAAACGTAAATGTCATAATTAGGCGGTTTTCAAATCAGATACCAAATATCTGATGATGCGATTTTGTTCCGGTTAATTTACTACTAAGTTATCTAATCAAATTTAACCATTTATATGTCATGGTAATATCAAATGTTTTATTTTAATGACAACCACTTTTCAAAAACATTATTATACACAATTTTATACAAGCAAATCACTTTTCTGCTCGCTATCGATAACTTTCGAAATTCAAAAAAGTTTACTAAAATTGTACGCTTGAAGCACGGATGTGGGTAGGTGTGAAACGTGGACGATAGAAATATAATGTAGATATAATATTTAACACGTTCAGAAATGTTTGGGGGGCTTCTTTGGTTGTCATTACACCCCGAGCTACAACCGTAACAAACTTTTTAGGGACCTTATTTTGTCTGTAAGTGAAAAACATGAGAATCCGAAATATCACAAATTCATCAGTACGAAGACTCCGGGCTTGCACCGTCACTGCTTTCCATCCGGAGCCAATTCCCGCATTTCCCCAATAAGTAATCTAATGTAGGTCTACATCAGGAAATTGCTCGGAAACTTCTCAAGAATAAGGGTTCATAACACAACAACGAGCTTAAACGAAAAAGCTTTTTAGATGTAGTGTTAAAAGATGCATAGAAAAGGTTAGAAATAAGGAGGTATTGAACAAAAGACATTATAGAAGTCAATAAGAAATAGGTTATAGCGTTATAATACAGTCATCAAATGGCAAACAGCGGAGGGCACAAGGCGAAGGAGTGTAAAACTCAGTAGCGTTTCGTTAAACGGAGCATACAACAAATAAATAAATAAATAAAAATATTATGACATCCATTTCTTGCCTTAATATTTTCCTCGGATGTTAATTCAGAGCCAACGATAAGGGATAAATACTTTATTAATTTTTTAAGAAACTAGATTCGACGTTTCGCCTATTGTTTTTAATCTTTTTCAAGGCTATAATACATGGAATTATTAAATCTTTAGTATTTTGTTAGTGGTTACTTATATAGACGTACTAATTACCTCTTGTTTGTTTGAAGTATTCGGATTTCTAATAATGATCTAGCTGACATGGTGAATGAATTAATTAATTTATAGAGCTTAATAGATCTCGAGAAATCGGATGACTTACTTTCTTTATATCATGCCAACATATCACATAAATATGCATTGGTTTCAACCGATTTCCTCGGGTTCAAAGAATGACCTAAGTGGCATCGTATCATTTTATGGCTAATTTATATTAAACTTGTGTAAAGAAAGAATTAATTTTATACAACCTACAGATCTCGATGCTCTGCTTGCCTTATTGCGCTACTATTTACCTACCTATTAATTTCAGTCGATCTCAGGCTTAGAGAATTTCTAATTGACGTCATATTTTGTAGTGAAAAAATTAATTTTGAAAGAGCCTATAGATCCTCTGAGCATCTGAACATGCAATTTGCCGTCATGTTAGCCCTCGCTTCTGAAAGTTTCGAACTATACTAAAATTTAACATTTGTATTGTAGTTAAATAATCATTTTTGTATAGTTCATGTCCATAGATATTGAGAAATTAGTTCCGCTAAGTTGGTATACGGTAAAAGTTGAAATGTCGTTTTTTGCCAATCTCATGCCCAGACAAAAATTAAATTGGCATTGTAATGTAGATATCTTACGTAATATCTACTTAATTAACAAAATTAATAAGTATTTGTCTCCCTGTTATTTTGAGTCACTGTTCTGTTACCTTAATCTTGATTAATTGTTTGAGTCATGGGATGTGTAATGAATAGTTTTTAATATATATAATTAATTTTAATCAATATACGCTTGTAAAAATTTCACAAGTATATTTCATAATTTGTAATTAATTCTTTCACTCTAAAACGGAAATTAATTACACATTACATGTAGTAACAGTTAGATCAGTTTTTGAGCTAGAGTTCAGCTGAAACGAATATATGATCTTCTGATTTCTCGGGATTTATAGATAGGACAATGTTTCAAGTTGCAAAAGCCTCTCTACAAAATTAATTCTTTCACTACAAAATATGAAGCCGATTAGATCATTTTCTGAACCCGAGATTGACTGAAAGGAATAAGATGTGATAGCAGATTTATCGAGATTTATCTGTTGTTCTATTGGGATCCGTAAAATGGGAACGGAACCTAAAAGCATCATGTTTGCGCTCACGAGGGAAATTTTTTTATAAACGCTGTAACGTACCGTGCAATTGTGGATTTTTCACAATACTATAAGAGATTATTAGTGTTGGACGATATGTAATTGAACCAACATATCCCATGGAAAAATTAATTTTGTTGTAAACGCATTTTTATCGTTGATTATATAAAAATAGGAAAATACAAATGTACCGTTGTCTGATGGTTCAGTACATATGCATATATATTGCAAATGTGCCTAACAGGCATACACTATCTGTTTACCTTCGATGGTAGAGGATCTGTTCTGTACCAGTCACAAATATCCCTGTACATATTAGTTAGACCTATGACGTTGAGCATTGATTTTATGACAATCAGAGCCGTCTTTAACCTATTGGAGGTCCTGGACACATCAGCCTACCCCTACAGCTTTGACAGAGAATTATTTTGGTTTATTTGTTTTTTTACATTCACATAAATGAATAGATAATTGAAATATTTAAAAAAGTAACTCCAATATCATTCTCAGGTTGGTAGTTAAAATTGTGTTTCTTGAAAAGGAACCCTTTTTTTCAGATATGCAAAATCGTCAACCAGTTGTTCAAACTCTTTGTCTTGATTAATCAATCTTTCTTGAAGCATTGTTCGTCTTAACTCATTTTTTATTCTTTTCCGTTTAAAGAAGGAGCGTTCGCCACTATAGTTAGTTACCATCATGTTTAAAAAGATTCTCAATGCAATTTCTACATTTGGAAATGTGTCTCGAACTCGGTTTTTTATCAAAACTTCAGCAATACTATTAGTTTGCCAAATACAAACATTCTATTTCTAACTCTTTCTCGTTAACATCTTCATACCAGCAATTCTTTGCAACAGTGTCTCGGGATTTGGAGTTTTCAAGCGAAAAACTGTCTACAATAACCAATGTCCTTGTATAAACTCAATCGCTGTTTTAGATACACGCTTGGGGTATCACTTTTGGGAAGTAAGGTATTTCTACTTTAATATCTCTTCCCAACTCAGTTGGACTATCGGTGCTGAATCATCAAAAAATCTCTGGCGTGAACTTTTCACTCTTATTCTTCGAGACAAGTCCTTGCAGTCAGATTCTGTATTTTTTCTTTGGAGAGCGACTCGAAGTAATAAAATTTCGAAATATATAAATGTTTGAAGAATCGCCTACATTTGGGTATGCTCGCGTTTACAGCATGCAAAAGCGATTATGCAAGTAAATATTCTAACAGCAATTATTGATTAATTTTATTAAAATAATTATCGGCTTTTGGTTGGCGGATGGATCTGGCAGGAATTATATAGTTGAATATCCGTTGATCGTGGGAGCCTGGACACTTGGCGAGAGTGCCCAATGGAATAGAGTGGCCTGTTTACAATTGCATTCGTTTCATATCATTACTTCAATAATAAAACTACCTGACAAAGTACAATTCTAGATGTGTCCGCTAAAAGTGTCTGTTTTGACCTTGTAATAACTCTCACAATGCCCGAAAAAGTGTCTGTTTTTGCATAACACAGTAGTTTTATCTCAAGGCCAGTGCAGACACTGGTGTTCGTTTTATATTTTTGAGAAATTTCCAGCTAAGAGAAATAACCGCTGACGTACCTAATTCGAAAGGTTCAACATGAGTGTAATGGCCTGTTGATGAAAATATACAAAATTTGTTTTGATGCGTAACGTTTTAATGTATTTAATTGCGATGCATTTAATGTGGAGTAAATTTTCACTTATGTAATCGTAGGCATTAGTAAAATTTAGTATTCACACATAGTCTAAAATTTCGCTCAGTTCTTTCTGGAAACATTTTCTCTTTCATCACATCTAGAAAAAAACTCGAATGCTTTTACGTTCTAATGTCTCAAACGTAGCGACAAAAAACCGCAGAATATTTAAATAATTCTACGAAAGTTGGTTGTTGCATCACTTGTTGCTCCTTCTGTTTATAGGTACGTGTGTATACATAATTATGCGTATATTATATACAAATGTACATACATGTTATGGAAAAATTGTTTAAGTTAAAAAGAGCTATCACTATAAATCGTTTTAACGAGATAATTAAATTCATTTCTTTTAGGAATATCTCGAATTTCTCAATGTAACGAAGCCGTATTAAAGTATGTATATATACATATTTGCAGGTGATAATTTTTTTTTGATGATGGAATATGTGAAAAGTACTAATAAGAGAAATTTAAAACCGTTGCATTCCATTGCGTAAAACTTTTTATGTCGTTATGTCTGGTCGATGTTTTGAATCCGAAATTCAGTATAATTGTTACTTTCTCCAATCAGAATTCCTGATTACGATACGATTTCTTTCTTAACTGTTCATTTTGCATTCAAGTGTGTTATACTAGGTATATCGAAGCAGCAACAAAAAAACTAACGTGCGTATAGGTCAATTGATTACCATTAGTGGCTAATAAATGAAATCTTTTTTTAAATAATAATGCCGGCGGCAGAGCGAAAGTGAAACGGAAATACAGGTAGATAATTAATTTGATTATTGTTTCCTTTGACACAAATACTATAAATAGTTGTTACCATAATTATATTTTATAGTAAATACGAGGCCAGTTCAAAAAGTATCGCGAATTTTGAAATTCCGCTGGTTACGTATATTTGAATTTCAATTTTTTTTGTGGCGTTGTATTGGCATTCATGTCGCTGATAAGTTCGGCCATGTTAAATGTTCAGTTAATTTTTGACAGTTGCTTTGCTTGCACATGTTTTGGCTAGTCTTCGATTTTTGCCTATTTCAAAAAATTGATTAAAGAACCTGTATCAAATTTTGTGTGAAAAACAAAATTAAGTGCACGGACGCATTTCAAAAGTTTACTGTGGCATATGGTAAAGCTACCTTGGACCGAAGCAACGTTTATCGATGGTACAAAATGTTCTCAGAGGACCGAAATGTGAACGACGAAGAGCGTGCCGGACGCCCCAGCACGTCAACAACAGACGAAAACATAGATTAAATGAAGAAAATAATATTGGCAAATGGTCGACTCATCGTTAGAGGAGTTGCTGAGGACCTAAACATATCGATGGGCTCCTGCCATTCGATTTTTACCGGTGATTTGGGTGGCCGCTAAATTCGTACCAAAATTACTCAATTTCGACCAAAAACTGCATCGCATTAACATTGCTAAGGAGCTGTTGGAACGGTGACGAATCATGGGTTTATAGTTATGACTTGGAAACTTAAGCTCAATCATCCCAATAAATGTTGCCGCACGAATCAAGACCGAAAGAAGCGCGCCAACTTTCTTGCCACAGGATAGAGCGGTTAATAAGGAATACTACCTGCAAGTTATGCACAATTTGCACGAAGCAGTTCTCCAGAAACGCCCCTGTATTTTATTACATTTCTGAATTTCTCTAAGAATTCTACATACTTTCTAGTTGCCATTATCTATTCAACAGTGTTTGAGATATTTTTTCCAATAAATGGCTATTTATTCGAGACCCTGTTAGACAAATCTTTTGCAGAATGTAAGTTCATAGCTTCACTTACTTTATAGCCCTATGAAAATCTGATAACCTTCTACAGGATGTTTGCAATATTGTATATAAAAGCAGAAGCTTGAAACAGCTATATCTCATGTTTTTTAAATGGAATGCCCCAATTTTTTTAATGTTAAATTGTTCGCCAAATAACAAGCTCTCTATTTTATAATGCCTGTTCTACACCTTGGAGCATCGAGCAAATGTAATTTTTTTTCCTAAAATCATTCTGTATCCTGATATCGCACTAATTAAACACCCTGTATATGTCCGTTCTGAACAAATCGATAATAATGTTGTTCATTGATTTTTAAATATGTATTTGATGTGGAATAGTGTAAAAACATCTATGCCATAAAATCATACCATGCATTTATCTAAATTCCACAACATGCAGAGTTTAATTCGTTTCAGCAATGGTACATTATTCTTATTTGCGTGATCAGTTTAAAGTAAATGTCATTTCATTAATTTGCCGAACACGTAAAGCTTTTGAAAAAAAAACCGCATGGTTATTATTTATTATAATTGTACACCACATCGTGTACCGTACGTACAGGCACCGTGACAAACGAATTGAAAGGGAAGGTTAGCCTGGGCTTGACATTTCCAGTGTCACTATCAAAGTTGCTTCTTTTTTTCTGCCGTTCATGAACGATCGAATGTTAATTGTAAAAATTAGCAAAGCATAGAAAATGGCATTGGAAAAATGTAGGTACTACCGTCAGACCTCCACGCGTTAGCTTCCTTATTATTGCATAAAAACCTATTTGCAATCTTATCGTCACGAATCGATGGCATTCGATACGGAAAAACATTGCCCATCAACTTCCTGTAAAATGATTCTTATTATCGCCGTACTCTGTATTCCCAATATGATAAGATTTTATTCAAATATATAACCATAGATGTTTCTATTTTATGTGGAAATACTTACTAATAAATGTTAATACGTGGTTTAAATAATAAATGGAACTACAATAGATATGTACGTATGTTAAAATTACTTCTGTACATACTGGCGTGTGCAAAACAATTGAATTCTTAATTCTTAATATTGTGTCACATTAAAAAATTCAGTGCAATAGCGTTAAGCATCTACCAAAAACATATCTTCGCCACAAAAGTGTAACTAGAGTATATATACTCATTGTAACAAAACTCTTTACTACTAAAAACTCTGTAACGTAGAAGTTATTTGAGCCAGGTTGAAATACATTCGGAAAGGTACCTATTTGAAAATTATCGCCCTAGGGCATACTTATCGTGTAGTTAATAATTATGGAACATTTAATTCTAATCTTGCGAAATAATATATAAATTGTTCAAGGAGAATGGAAAATTAAATTTATGTATTTGAACAAGAATTTTCTGATTTTTAACTCTAAAAATATGTCCAGTAACTTCTTTAATTTTTGCATGCATATCTGATTTTAGTCATTCAGATATCCTAATCTGACCTTTAAAGTGCTATTAAGAGGTGAAGACAATTGCGTTTATATTTTTAACATGTACAGTTATAACCGTTTGTAGCTACACCATTTATAACGACACATTGGATATTATGGCGAAATGTACAGGTCTGCTATCTAATGATCGTTTCTTGCGGCATCACTCACCGTACTTTAAGGCTACATTCACACAGCGCGATAACGACACGATTTACTGCACGCGATTTGTCGTATCGTATCGGAACGTTTCACATTAAGCGACTAAATATTGTTTCGACAACGTACCAAGTTGAATCGCGGACTTACCTATCCTCGCAGTGTTGTCTGGTTTAGTTGTACGTATCTAATAGAGCGAAAAACAGTAATTTTATTAAATCAACTATTTCGTAATTGAATATTTTTTTCTTTGAGAAAGACATTTTAATGGCTGCAAGTCGCGGTTAACGCTACTAGTATATATATATTTTGGTTACATTTAATATACGTGTCGTGCAGTATTTTTATAGCACGATTTGTTAATGCAAATCGGAATGTATTTGCGACATTTTTTACTGCAACGATTTTAATATCGGATCGCATCAGGTATCTATCTATAGACAGGTATCTATAAACTTGTAGTTTTCTTTAGACAGTGTCTAGTAGAGATTGGTCGGGTACCCAATTTGGATCCGGTATCCGACGTATCCGGCACTTTTTTTTAGGATCCGGCCGAGTACCGGATAGTACATCATCATTGCCGAATTGTTAAAATTTTTGTCGCTTGTTGGCATATCAAGTTTTGATTAACGGTAACTCAATTAATGTGATTTTGTGTTCTTGCAGATTTTTAGGGTTTATAAATATTATAGGCTCGTTTTAACGGTTTCAACTCAACCCACTGGTTAAAAATCTGTCAACCAAGAATTAACAATTAAGTTCGACACTCAGGAATTTAGGAAAGCAATGACTCTTGATTAAAGCAGGCAGTTATAAAGCCGACCCTGCACGTCTTATTTTAGTATTTCAAACTATTATAATTTTTAATTGTTTAAAATGGTTAAATGTCCTACCTATTTTTGGTAAAATGTGTATAACAAAAAAATAAAACAGTGCATAAATTTTACAATATTGCAATTACATAGTCATATGTTTGATTGATTAAAAAACTAATAATCATCGTTAAATTTTCCCAGTATCGATATGTATACCTACACATTATATATCACCTATTAATCATAATTTTTCAGCAGATTGACAGTCGTATTAATTGCTTACATGCAGGAACTGATTTTTCTTTTTGATATATTTACAGATTATTACAAATACCGTATTATTATATTTGTACTTTCATTTTTATTTTACTAAGGATATCGATATTATTAGATTTATCAAGTAATTGATTAATTCATTTTGCGTTGTATGCATTTGTATACTTATGTTAAAGTCAATCTATAAATATTCGAAATTTTCAAATATAACTAATCATCTGAGAAAGCGCACTGTTGTAAATACGATATTTTATTTGGAATTAATGTATCTGCTCTGGCATGTATTAACTGTTTACTCTAATACGAAATTTACAACCGCAGCTTTAAGAATATATCTAGTTGTTTGGAAAATTAAAACCAAAATTGTGGGATCATTGGAAATGGTATATTAATAATTCTATTCAATTTATTATTATTGAATAGCGCTTCAAATGTTTAGGTTTAAACACATTTCTTGTATTAATGTCAAAATTCATTTTATCCTTATTTATTTGTGAAAAAATAATGCATTCTAAAAGACTTATTAATTACAAATAACTGTTGCAATTTCATTTCATTCTTCAAATCCCACAAAATCTCATATATAGAAAACCTGTAGATGGGATGACAGGATGGTACTGCTAACCGATCCGGAATTAAATCTCCTAGCGGTTGCCGATGCCCGTCTGCACGATAACTTCGGTTTTTTTACCGGTCGCCGGATTGACCGTTCGTGTACAAAGGGCCTTATTAGTCTCCCTCAGCGTTGCCAGGTTCAGTGGACAGAATTATCGGACTTTTTAGGAAAAATTATCGTACTAATATAAAAAATATCGTAGGTTATTGCGCATGAGCATCATTAATAGTCTAGTAGTGGCAGTATGAATTTGTAAAGATAGCCTGTGTACATCAGTGGTTTTCTCAGTTCTGCTATACCATCAATAGATAAAACAAACACTTCCCTGAAAGGCTTATAACTTGACAGAAACTTCAAATAGGAAAATTGATTTCGAACTGGGTATTAAACATTTTGGTTAGAGTCCATAAACAATTAAATTTTATTGAATGTAAGTATACAAATAAACAACTTTCCAACATATATTCATATATCTATGCATATAGTGTATATATTATATATTTTAACATTATAATATTGTACTTAAGTTATTAAAAAAACGGAATAAATAAAAAGGGAGAACAGGAAAGGAATATACTTCTTGCTCACTCTTCGGAGCAAAGAGAAGCTCTTAGGATGAACCTAATAAGCTTTCGAGAGTCAAAAGAGCCGTTTGCCCAACTCTGTTGTAAATTAGTGTTTTTATGAAGACTGTCCACATGACCATTTGTTCTATTAACAAAAGATTTTATAAAGGTAGAAAAACAAGACAACATGTTGGCAGAAACAAACATCATAATAATTTGAATTACGATACCGTACATCGTATTTGAAGTAAAATTATCGTCTGTCCCCATAATTATCGTATAGGTTGGCAACGCTGGTCTCTCTATTGTTCTTAGATTTTCATGACCTGCGCAATATTTTCTTCTTCTAAACGTTTCGCCTTTTATTTGAAACCGAGCAGTTTTGAGCTCGAAATGAATTCGCTACCTCTTGTAAACCTTTTTTCAAATCAAATATTAAATCCAAGGTTAATTTTTTCTTTGAGAAAGACATTTTAATGGCTGCAAGTCGCGGTTAACGCTACTAGTATATATATATTTTGGTTACATTTAATATACGTGTCGTGCNTGGTCTCTCTATTGTTCTTAGATTTTCATGACCTGCGCAATATTTTCTTCTTCTAAACGTTTCGCCTTTTATTTGAAACCGAGCAGTTTTGAGCTCGAAATGAATTCGCTACCTCTTGTAAACCTTTTTTCAAATCAAATATTAAATCCAAGGTTAATTTATGTTATGATATACCTATATATAATAATTAGCACTTGGTATTAAGGATGATTATTGCAATTATTTTAGAAGTGTGAACTTAAGGTCCTCTTTGAAGTTTGTTTGTATTTCCAAACAATTTCAACGAGAGTTTTATTTGAACCACTTGCAACTAACAAGTGACAGGTATTTGATAGTGACCTTTCTTTGACCTAATATTTTATCTAATTACGTTAGGCTTGTACATTAGTTACATGCTGTAGTACTTGTAATTTATTTTATCACTTCCATTTTATCAGTCTAATAGGCAAAATGTGGTACAATGTAATACATAATACAAAAATAAATGTAGCTACTTAGTTAATTAACGATTACGGTTAATAAGTTATTATTGTTACATCTCCAGCAAAAAGTGGATTTTATTTTCATTTGTATGATAAAAAATTAATTATGGGTAGTAGTTACAAAATGTGTAATTTGACCATACACATTTCAAATTTGTATCAATAAAAAGATGTGAAGAAAAATCAGGAAATTTATAAAAAATGGTTATATTGTGTTGCGTTGAACTCATGACATAGATGCATATTTTACATTTTAATTTCAATGGCTATTAATACCAATGATTAAATGTATGCACTTGATATAAGAGTGTTTTTTTTTCTTCTAAAGTTGGTAGGTCCTTTGTCCATCAAATTGACGTGTAAACATTGTCGCAAACACCGAACAAGCCAACGATCTTAAAATGGGCCACAGCATAATAAGAAAAAGTGACTGTTCTTTAAACAACTACCGAAATCGATGGTGAAAGCTACAACAGTTTTTAATGTTTTTTTAATGTAGTAGATGATAACGATTGAAATGTGGATCATCAATCCGTAACGTATTGTATTCTTAATTGTTTTCGTTTATAAATGCGGATATTATGATAACTTTTTGCATTGCAATTTATCGAATGATGATAAGATTTATTAAGAATAAACAAGGACAACGAACGGATTAAATTATCTGCAGATGACAGACCTATGATTACATACAAGAGACACCGATGTAATTTCAATTTAACGATTTGAAGAAAAAACAAGTTCTCGTTCCCATGTCGATTAACTGCTAAATATTTTTTTAATTGCAACAGTGATACTGTTATAATGCTTGAATGTTGCACTGTACACTAGCTAGACACCTTAAATGCTAATGAACTTTTTCTGGATCAGTGAAGTGGTATTAAGTAATATTCTCGTTAACCTCGAAGTCAGCATCAGTCAGTCATGGGCAAATTGCCTTCATCCAACGCACTTATGATTCTTGTTTTAATTGATTACCATCATATATACTCCCATAGCTTTAAATACCTTTGTTAAATCATCCATACTTGATATGTCCTCTATTTCTTTCGTATTTTATTGCAATTCGGCATTATGGATTGTAATTCGCCTTGGACCGGCACTTGTTTAAAATTCATAAATAACATAATTATTAATTACTTCCTTTCCACCACCACCACCACCATAAGGTCCTCAGTCCTAAGACTGGTTGGACACGCACCTCCACTTCTTCCTATCCTGAGCTAATCTTCAAATTTCCCTAAAACTAGAACATCCCACATCCTTAAGTATTTGCGAACAGTAATCTAATCTGGGTCTACCTCTTCTCTTACCTCCTGTTTCTGCCTCGAATATGTTTCTGACTAGATCTTGTCTGATAAGGTGTCCTACCAACCTATTTCACCTATTTTTTTTATTGACTTCCATAGGGATCTCTGTTCTCCTATTCTTTGTAATATCTCCCCGAAATAAAAAAGTTCAGTCTCTCAGAGTCTCTGAAAGCGAAACTCGAGTCTCCGTCTCTCATCGAGTCTCTCTGGTGTCGCTAAGAGAGACTGCCAAAAAAAGAGACTCGAGTCGTTCATAGAGAGATCTTCATTTCGCATCCAGTCTCTGAACGAGAGACTCGAATCTTTGAACGAGAGACTCGAATCTCTCAATAACTGGTGTCTCGATAGACATGGTTAAAATTTCAGTGTTCAACATATTTCAGAGATCCCAGTCTTTCAACGAGAAACTCGAGTCTCTCAATTTTTCAGTTTTATTCATTCAGTCTCTCTGTGAGAGACTCGAATCTCTGAATTAACAATTTCATCGTTCGAGTCTCCCATACAGAGACTGTGAGAGATCCATAAAAACACCTAGACAATAACTGAGAGACTGTGAAAGACTGTGAGAGACGCTCTCAGAGACTGTGAAAGACTGTGAGAGACGCTCTCAGAGACGCTGAAAGACTGAGAGACTGGAGAGAGAGACTGAAAATTTTTTTATAGGGTCTTCTTCTCTAGGTATCCTCATCATTCGCCTGTAACACTACATTTCGAATGGTTCTAACCTTTTCTTTTCCGTCTCTCCTACCATTCATGCTTCGCACCGGTTCAGCGCCGCGCTCCAAACATACACCTTTAACAATCTTTTGGGAATTTCTAAAATAAAATCAATAATATTTTTGTAGATATATAGTTGAGCTATTCGTAGAAAGCTAGGTTTTCTTATTATCATCTAGAGATCTAGACAATGGCAGGCAGCCGTCCATCACAATATTAGTCAGTTTAATAAGCATTAGTGTGCATTCACAACGATTCACACGATCCGTGTGTATGTCAGGGCTGGTCCACGGCAATGCGTTGACGTGACGGTGCTTGATGATGACATTCGTTGATGCTAATGAGAATACATTTAGTTTTCGTTAATAACCAGTACAAGAGTGTTATTAAGCGAGATCATTAAATTAATATTTAGACAACCCGAAGCACTGATGAAATTTTACTTCATCATTTAACAATTCTTTATACAACGTGAAAAATTCCTCTTCAGTTTTTGTGTTCAATAAACTCTTGTGTAAATAGCCATTATTTTTTTATTTTCCTACTTTTCTTGTTTTCGTCTTGTGTTCTCCATCTCATCTACTTCTTCTTCAAGAAAAAGAGCAATAACTGTCTAAAAAAACAAAACATGCCACTCTTCCAAAATTTGACTAAAGAGCTGTTGTATAGTGTGAATACAACATAAACATACTTAAACATTTACATAACCGGTAAATTGTAAAACAAAAGAATCTTATGTATTATCTACTGAAGACATGCTTCACCGCACTGAATTCCACTTTCCAAGCTCAGAAAATCCACTAGTAAACAATTATATATTTATATAATAAAAACACCCCGATTCATTTGCTTTATGTATTAATTTTATTTCTTATGGTAATTGTAGTATATACAATTTGGCTATAGACAAAGAAAACAGAGAATTGTCAGGAAATTTAATTATGAGAATTAATTTTAGTCTTTCACTGCTAATTTACAGTTAATTTGTGGCATATTATCTTACAATTTATACATTTGCCTGCTAATTTTTCCATGTCAACTTCAAAAGAGTTATGGTTTGTAAAAACTCTGTAACTGATGCTGTACTTTAATTTTTTTTAAATAAATATGTAAATAGGTACTTCCTACATAAAAATAAATTGTTGTAGACGTTGTACATACCAAACAGCGTTTTTAACACTTTAAACGTCTTAATAACACAGTTGTTACTTAATTAACCAGAATAAAATTTCAATTCAGTCAGTTAATTTTTTCTTTGTAATTCTCACGACTCTTGCGTAACGATTTAAAGCGTAACGTACTGCTTTACAGAAATAATAGTGCACTTTAATTTAATACTAACGTTTACTAATTGTAGGTACAAAAATGTTCCGCTAGTTTTACTAGTATTCGAAATGTTTCAGCGTTTTTCACTAATTGATTATATAAATCAGTTTACAACATTCTTATAAATAGTTACATAATTAAAGAAGGTTGTTTGTTTCACAACATATACATAATAAAAGAGAATGCGGGGTTTTCGTAATAAGTGGTCTACCCTAAATGATTTTTATGTAGGTACCTACATTTTACATTATTTTAGTGGATTCGCTAGGTCCCATTTTTCCACCATTCTTTCAACTTGTTTCAGTGTCGATTTACTTTCAATTGTTTTTAAGGTCTTATCGTTAAAAGTTTCGAGATAATACTGACTACCAAAAACTTTAATAATGCTAGAGGATATCTACTAAACTTCCTAGAATGTTTTATTACCGATAAAAATGAATTTACTTGCGGTTAGAATATTACAAATTAACTGATACTCGTTTATTTCTTTTTCTCTTCGTATAAATAAAATCAAAAATTGATCCATTTGTAAGTTTTCCTGTGTCGGGTACTGCACATCAGGGATGTTATGGATATGCAATTTCGGATCTAGATATGGATACGGATACGGATGTATAAAAAATATACCTGTTTCAGACACAATTGTGGATATGAAACTATTTAGGATTATCCGATGGTTTCGAATAGTTTCAGTTATAGATATTTGATTTTTAAGGAACTATAAAAGGAAAATAAAAGTAGATAATGATTTGAATTTATTTTTTGGTTATGATTAGGCTACTTTTTAATCTATACATCGAAGACGCCATCAACATCATTAAAGACAGTACAACTGTGGGGATAGATATACAGGGGCAAAAGATTAGTATGCTTAGATTTGCAGATGATATAGCAGTATTAGCATCTAGCAAGGAGGACCTAGAGATAGCTTTAAATAAAATGGAAGCGGTACTGACAGATCAGTACTGTATGAAAATAAATAAAAGTAAAACTAAAATACTGATATGCAAGGGAAGAAAAAGTAGGGAAAGAGCGAATATAAAGATAGGAGACGAAAAATTAGAAGAAGTGGCTGATTTTAGATACCTAGGAAGTCAGATAAGTGAGGATGGAAGGAGTAGTAGGGATATAAAGCAGAGGATAGCGCAGGGTCGTGTCGCCTTTAATAAAAAGAAGTCACTTCTATGCTCGCGAACGGTTAATTTAGAAATTCGAAAAAGGTTGTTAAAGGTGTATGTTTGGAGCACGGCGTTGTACGGGTGCGAAACATGGACAGTGGGAGCGGCGGAAAAGAAAAGGTTAGAAGCGTTCGAAATGTGGTGTTATAGGCGGATGATGAGGATATCGTGGGTAGAAAAGGTTAGAAATGAAGAGGTATTGGAAAGAATAGGAGAACAGAGGACTCTATGGAAGTCAATAAAAAATAGGCGAGATAGGTTGGTAGGACACCTTCTCAGGCATGAAGGTCTAGTCAGAGACATATTAGAGGCAGAAACAGGAGTTAGGAGGGGTAGAGGTAGACCTAGATTAGATTACTGTTCGCAAATAGTTAAGGATGTGGGCTGTTCTAGTTTTAGGGAAATGCGAAGTTTAGCTCAGGATAGGAAAGAGTGGAGGTACGTGTCCAACCAGTCTTAGGACTGATGACCTTATGATGATGATGATGATTAGGTATTACAATCACAGAGAAAAACAATTGGCCTTATAAGTTAGACTTCATCCCTATTTGAAATTATTCAAATCTTGTAATTCAAATTCAGTTACAGTTTTGGATAGATTTTTATTTCGGATGTCCCATAGTTTCGGTTATTAAGGTTACGGAGCTCCATATCATCCCTGCTGTACATGACTGAGCCCAAGGTGCTCCGACAAAGAGATCGCATCAGAAGCGACGATGGGATTATAGAATAAAAAAACGAAAATGGACGGCTAGCACTTAAAAAAGTAAAGATATTGAAAATAGACACATAAGATTCGGACGCAGGGATGGATTTATCATTCAAAATAAGTTTATACATTTGCTAAGCAAATGGAATTGTATGAATCTGCAAATACTGATTACTGAGCCTTTTCATGAATCATGCTCTTGTTTTAAGCCGTTATTCCGTAGGTATGATATCACTTACAATTAGGCAATGCACGTATGTAGATAACTTTCAGTTGTTATAAACAATCAGCAATTAAATGCTTGGTTATAAATTTTCGAGCTACATAGTTAGTCATTCAATACAGCAAAAATTGTGAAATGTAAAAATTCAAATGTAGTGAATAATTTCAGATTAGTCATTTTCAGTTCACAATTGACTAATAAAAGAAAACTGCGAACAACGGAGTAGAATACCGACGAGAATGGTGAGATTGTAACTATTTGAATCATATACGTTAATACAAACAAAAGACACCAAAAGGGAAATGTGAAGTCCTTTTAGTACTAGATACACATAAATTTATCAGTGATTCACATCGTAACTCAGAAAAGAAAACGTATTGTGCATAGGTGTATTTAGTTTTTTATTCAAACAAGGAATGTGAAGGTCGCTGTAACTAAATTGCTTTTATTTATTACTTTTTTAAAACAATAAATGGAATTTTGAGAAACTCGAGAGTCGTGCTTTGGCTTGTATCCGATTCTGATAACCGTTTGATGAGCACCGCCTTGATGGTCTCATACTTATTTTCCGCTGGTGGATGCATACGATTGTTCTCGATTTCATTCAAGTATTGAGGGTTCAGCTGGCTGACAATGTGCGTATATTACGTTTCATCTTTGATTATTCGATTTAGCGAAAATACAACCTCTTGAGTGAACCATAAAGCTACCTTTTAGGTCAAAAATCGGGTAACTTTACCATTACTGATGCGTGATTGTTTGACGCAGACGTTTCGCCGTTGGTAATAATTATTACACACTTTTCACGACTTTTGTTCTTTTTAAAAAGCTACCTTTAGCTGGTCATCCTGCAGACGTTTTATTTTTGTCCTTCTAAAAGTACTTGTTTGTATCCTTTATTTTGTAACCGTGTAAGTTAAACTGATCATCTTCAAGTATGAAAATCAAAAAACTGCTTCAACAAAGCCATGATAGAAGTATGCAGTATTATTAAATTTATAAATTTTTTTATTAACAAATTATTTGCTACTCGCCTATTTAATCGATCGGGTTAAAATTTTAGCACGATTAATAACTATAAAAAAGACTTATATTTTCCCGAAAGTTCTATGCAGTAGGATTTTCTATTG
>NW_020442463.1:1483761-1508290 GCF_000699045.2 Agrilus planipennis | reverse complement strand
TGAGGTAGTTTGTAGTGGGAGAAAATTAAAATGAATTTTCAAATTAATATTAGAATTCATATGTTCAACAAGACCCATAAGGATATCGACTTGTCGTATCTATGTTCTAGAGTAGACCAGTTGTACAAATGAAATTTATAAAGCTGAAATAGTTGATGGGAAGATATTTTTAAATAAGTTGATGATTAATAAAGTTAAATTAAACTAAATAGACTCAACGGGAGGAAGATTTCTCGGGGTACTAGGAACACGACATATTTTCACAAAAAGATTACTTTATCGTGTAAGAAAAATTACTGTTTGTCTAGTAAAGTCAGTGTTCCACGAAAAATATGTAAATAAAATCAGTTATAAAAATATATTGTTTTTTTTGTAATATACAGTTTCTATGGGTGGGATTGATTAACTATATATATCTATTTGTAAACAAATTTGAGAGTTTATATTTTTCCAAGAATTATTGTTAATTATTATCAATCACAGACAACTTTGTGTTAATAATAAACAAGTTATCATTCATGAAATTTACAAATTTTCCATACTGACTGTATAAACATGAAACACTGCCTAAAATGCTATTTTTAGTTATGGTTTAAGAAAATTAAATATGTTTATGTCAATAAAAGTACTTTTAGATAATGACGCATATTCGACGTAACGGCATCATAATAAAATATTATTGATGGTCTTAAATGTTATGACGTGTGATGAATGAATCCTGTGGATGTTAAGAAAACAGTTTCCGAAATCAAAGTATTTTTAAAAATAATGTAGACAGGTAATGTAAGTAAAAATTGTAACAAAAACAAACGTGATTGATATATAGATAAAGCAGAGGTTTTCCAACCTAAAGGTCTTGTATTTTCGCCTACTCACCAGTCAGTCTGATCATTACTGTATTTCCCTACAAATCTCAAAGTTCATGGTGGTAATCGTCAGACGCGGATAGCGATTTCGATCTCATTGGATCTCATCAGGCAGCAGATAGTTAAGTCTGTGTTCTATTGAAACTGTCTAATGACCACCATGAACTTTTTGACCTGTAAGGAGATTCATTGAAGGTCAGATTGACGGGTAAGTGTATAGTCAGAAATAAAGAGTCAATCATATTGTGGAATCATCATTGTCATTGCTCTTACCACCTTACATTCACTGGCGTGCATTATAAAGGGGTAAAGTTTGTAACATTGGATGTAGGATGAGGTCCTGTGTGGTTATGTGCCTATCACTATCACCTAGGGTTAGCTACAATGTGGATTCGGTTTGATAAGTCGATATCCTTATGGACCTTCTTGAACGTTTTTGGATTCCACTAAAGGTAGCAATATACTACAGATGGCGTTTATTACGCTATTTGTAGTAATTTCTTACAAGTCTTCTACTTATATCTTTAAACTATCGTAAGGCTCCCGTGTAATATTTGAAATAGATAGATAGTTAACAACGAATATCAATCATATCATTAGAACAAACATGGTTAAATCGAGCATCTTCGGTTTGATTTATCGAGATTGTCATGTATTCTGACGAAAGTAAATAAAATCGAAATCGTTATCCATGTTTAACAGTTTCGGTAAATTACTTATTATTTTGTTAGTCGTAATAGTTACAAAACTGAGCTACCACTATGTTTTTCTAGTTCTTCTTGCTCTAATAATGATGTACCTCGTGACCCAATTCTTCTATGCTAGGGTTCAAGTATTCATTAACATTGAAAAAGAATCAAGGCCTATAGATCCAAATAAAACATTACTACCCATATTAGTTTTGATTCTTTTTTCGTATATAAAACCAAGGGGAAGAAGCAGAGAATAGATTTATTTACCATGTCGGGATAAACAGGCTGATACTAGCTGGTCCACGATTCCAGCAATTATTAACCCATTGCAAACCTATTCCATAACATACCTTTTTCAATGACTTCTGCGTCGTTACCTAATGTTATAAGTAATTATAAATATTTTTAGTTTTTTATTTTTCTAGTTGAGTTTTGCATTTTCATTGGTTAGTACCAACAACACTTTCAATAAAAGGTATATATGCATGTGAAACTCTTTTTTGTTGAACTACTTGCCTTTAACGTTACTTTACTCTAATTTTACTGGTACATACATATTGTAGTTACTGATGGTCTATTTTTGAAAAAGTACCGTAAAAATTTACATTTTGATTAATATATGGCCAAATAAATTTACATATTCGTAGAATCAAATACTGAATTGTGAAATACTTTTATTACTCATGAGTGGTAATGGTAAACATATATATGTAGATACATATGTACTTTATAACTGTAGTTATCGAATTTACTGGAGTTGCCGTAATGTACACAAATTAAAATTTTCTGTATTTGATGTTGGTTCAAGCAAATTAGGTGAAGTAGCATAAGCGTTTTTTTTTTGCCTGCATAAATAACATTGTTAACCTACTTGATCTTTTCACGTTTTTCTTAGTCTTATTTGACTTTGACAAATTTACTTAATTGCGAAACTAGCAATTTTGTCTTTAGATGTCTGATGCATAATCTGCATACCTATTGTACTCCTAATTTATTTTCTTATTCATGATGGTCAAGTAGAATACCCAACTATTGAATAATTTCTCCCTCATGATCGTCATTTTGTAAATATGAATAAAACCCTCATTACATCATACTTTCGCGTTTCTTTTTGATTAACATTTAATAAAAAATACTTGTCCTATTGGGTTGTACATAAAATGTTTTCAATTTAAATTCATATTTGTAATTTTATAAATAGTAAGTCAGTGACAACAGGACTAATTTAATATTAATAGCAAGGAGGAGTTACAGATAGCTTTAAATAAAATGGAAGCGGTATTGATAACAGTATTGTATGAAAATAAATAAAAGTAAACCAAAAATACTCGTTTGCAAGGGAAGAAACAGTAGGGAAAGAGCGAATATAAAGATCGGAGGCGAAAAATTAGAAAAAGTTGCTGATTTTAGGTATTTAGGAAATCAGACAAGTCACTTCTATGCTTGCGAATGATTAATTCAGAAATTCGAAAAAGATGTTTGGAGCGCGGCGCTGTACGGGTGCGAAACATTGACGGTGGGCGCGGCGGAAAAGAAAAGGTTAGTAGCGTTCGAAATATGATGTTAGTCGAAATAGGTTGGTACGACACCTTCTCAGACATGAAGGTATAGTCAGAGACATATTAGAGGCAGAAACCAAAGTTAGGAATGGTAGAAGTAGACCTAGATTAGATTACTGTTCGCAAATAGTTAAGGATATGGGTTCTTCTAGTTTTAGTGAAATGCGAAGATTAACTGACGATAGGAAAGAGTGGAGGTGCATGTCCAATCAGTCTTAAGGTGATGATGATGATTATGTTATTATTATATTAATGTAATGTAATTGCAAAACTACAGTAGCTAAGGCGAATTAGTTGAGCATCCGCCATGTTTGCCAGGTTTAGCTCCTAGATATTACCGAATCTTTCCAATCCTTGCGTGGTAAACGGTTTTTGTCAGATAAAGTAGTGACATGAGCGAGAAGTCAGTGGTTTTCAGGGACTGAAGAGTGTTCTTTTCCTAGAAGCATTATAAATGCCAGAACATCGATGGTAAAAAAATGTTGAGCTTAGTGGACACTATGTTTGTTATTATAAATAGGTCAAAGACGGAACAAAGGGATCATCCTTTATACGTATTATTGTTTTTGTGCAAATCTATGTATGGTCCAGTACTATTCGAATGTTATGTTTTATTCCATTCCTTTGATAATGAAAAAATTTTATTGCTAATGATGAAATAATTTGCAAACGAATGAACGTATTTTCATAAATAGTACTGCACTAAATAATAAGTATTTGGTACAAGCTTTAAAAAAGTTTATTTCTTGAAATTTGAATAGTAGTTTTATACGAGCAATAGCACATGATGAATCTGCAGGTATAGATGTTACGCAACTCACTTTTGCGTCACAAATTACCTTTAATTTCTCTGTATTTAAAAAGCACCTCAGGTAAATTAATGAATCTTCAATATTTTACCTTCTTCATAATTTTTTCCTTTAACGACTGCCTTTAATTACAACTTACATATGTAAATATACGTACAGCAAAATAGTTTTTGTGAATACAGTGTTAATTAAAGAATTTCCAACGTGTTGCTAAATATTACACTAGCTTGACATTGTCAGTGAATAATTTTTTATTTCGTTACAAAATCGACGCTTACCTTTATGTTATAGTTATTGTAGTCTCTCTTGTTTTTTAATATACAGGATGCCAAGCTTGCAGGAGGTGATAGAGCACTATAAATTATAAATTAAGAGTTTGTATATTCGCAAGTTTCGAGAAAAACGCAATTGAAAGTACATCCGGCCCTGGTTCATAAATACGACCGCAACGCTGTACTCAATCAGCTGGTGACTACTAGTATCAGTGTAGTATTTGTTTTGCATTTTTTTGCTCATGTATTGTTTAATTGTTAGATTAGAAAAAGTGTGATTCAGGGCGTTTATTCTTTTAATGTTTAATTCTTGTGCTGTTTAATAACCTAATTCAACAATACAACATTAATTACTACTGTAAGCCAGTACGTATTTACGGGATTGAAATATATCGCTGCTGTAGGGACGAACTCCTCGATTTCAAAGAAGACAATCCCCCAAAGTATTACATGCGAAATAGCAGAGAACGTTCGTTCCTCTCAGTGTGACAATTTTGAAAGGAACAGTTGCTGCATCCTTATCATTTGCAGCGAGTGCAAGCCTTGCTTCAATCCGATTTTCAGTCGCTAGTGGATTTGTGTCGGTAGTTTCGAAAGAAAAATACTGCATAGTCTACTTGGTGTTCACAGACTTTTCTTCACGCGGGATGGAATTTTAAATAATAATAATAATCAGTATTGGTGCTCTTTTGTGTTTGCATTTGCATACGTTTGTTTATTGCAGTTTCCATCCTCCATAACTCGCCACTTACTTCTGTTACACTCTGTATAGGTACTTAGTAGTAAGAGCAGGGGGCCTCTTCTACTGTTCACTCAAACGAGATTCGTATACGAATAGAAATTACTATTAAAATTGCGAAGACACTTGACACATAATTTATCGTTAATTATAAAAACCAATTAGAATTCTCTTTTGTTTCAGGAGAGGGATGTATCGAGAAGCCCTTAACTACTCTTTGGAGAAACTACACCCAGTCATCTAGACCTGACGTTCAAATGCAACTAAGTGTCAGTGGCGGTGGCCTGAAGGCAACAACGAAAGATCATGGTCTAACGGAATATTGGGCAAACCGTTTGACATTTTGTTCTGCCCCATCACACTTTCCCCGAATCTTCTGTTGGGTTTACAGACACGAAGGCAGAAAATTAAGGCACGAACTTCGTTGTCATGCAGTTCTTTGTTCCAGTGCTACTGCAGCTAAACAAATTGAAGAGCAATTGAAAGCATCGCTAGCTCTTGCCTTGGCTGAGTTCAAGAAAGACAAAATCTTTCGTCAGAATGCTCGATTATCTCTTCTTAATGCTCTGTATGAATATCCAACAATACCCAGGCGAAAAATCTTATTAAGTTCCGGCTCATATAACTATAAACCTCCACTGGAACGTTCAAAATCAGCTCCTAAACTTACAATAATCGAGGAAAACGCCGAAGAACAAGATGAGGTAGGTGACTATAGGCGTAGGAACTTGTTCCAGTCTTTCAGTGTGCCCTCTCCTCGAAATTCCATCCAAGAAGAAAATTTATTTACTCAGGATGCTAGTCAAGAACAACAGATCTGTGATGTGAATCTTAAAAATTCTCTTACAAATACTCAAGTGGAAAATGCAAAAGATCAGTTAGAAGAATTAGAAAAGAATATTTTAGTGTTAGGAAACTTACTGCATGATAGCTTAACTAAAGAACTGATGGAATCCTGCGAGGAAAAGTGCGAGAGGACGTGGTTTACGAATTTCAACGAAACCGATATTTTACCCGTCGATAGTGATGAGGGTTCGTTGTCAAGCGGCTGTGAAACCAGTAGTACGGTCACTTCCGAAGCTGAACCAGCGCATTTCAGCACGATCATCGAAGTGGAAGAGGATAAGATCGTCTATTCGGAGGACGATTACAATAAAAATTGCATCAAGACTGAACTGGACTTTAAAGTAGGTGGAAGTGTGTCGAATTGTGTGCGCAGTTTCGATCAACTTACGGACACAAATATCCGGAAATATTGCTGGATGAACAGTGTAAATAATAATGGTGTTGGAAGTGGTGGTATTCTGAATAACGACCAAGTGTCCCTTATACCACTCGGCGAATGTCACGCTGACTTTAGTTCGTTAAAAGTGTTCAAACGGAGACATTCCGATAATGCCATTTCGGAAAACGGACTTTACGAAATAAGGATAAACGGTGACGATAAAGAAGACGATAAAACTTGTGATTATAATGACGAGGGTTACGATGAGGCATTAGATAGTCCTAACTCTGTTACAAATGTGGTTTTAATTTAAAGAGCGCGAAATGTATTCACATGTATATATGTTATATAAATGCTGTCCATATTATATATGTACCACAAAAGTATTTTACCGAACAATTTATTTTCAGTGAAAGTACAAAACTATAATATTTTAATGATATTTTTGTTAATAGAAAATATTAAGAGACCCTATGTTTTCAAATAATAATACGTATTTGATTGATTGACGGATTTGTCAAGTTAAAGTACATAGAAACGTTGGCAATAGTAACTTTGTAAATTTATGTATAATAATGTAACGAACTGAAAGTTGTTGTTTTTAATAATTGATATCTGTTTTTACAAATAAAACATTTCTGTTGTAATAGAATAGTCTTTTCGTCTATATAATTAAGTTTCTACTGAAAAAAGGAAAATAGTGTCGTTAAGTGCTAAGAAAGCATTGATTCATATTTAATCAATTACAATTATTGCAACTTGCAATTAAACTGTCAATTTGTTTTACCAATTGGCTAGTAATTAATTGCTGTTTGATGTAAACAGGTATCCGATTGGTTCAAGATTATTATACACTTCATCAAAAATTGGATCAGAGTATTTAGAGCCCCAAATTATTTCTTCAGGTAAGTACAGTTTTTTAATAAATTATTTATATAAAGACGGCGTCATCTGTAAATTGCGTAAGACCGATTTATTATTTATTTAACTTTCCCCGTCCTTGTCACATGGTGTTATATTTGTAAAATCCTCTTCCCCTTGGAGTGACGTTACATATTTTTCAATTTTATATTTATAAATAATTGAATTAAAACAGCAGTTTATTTTTTTTATTTTCATTAAAAATAATAATCTAATCAAATCAACATAAATTCAAATATTTTAGATATTGACAAAATAAAAACACTCGCCAACGACTTAAACCGACATAAACCTTATAAATATAAATCTAATTAGCAATATTTGTAAGATTTTCGTTTACATAAGTTTTACCCCCCTGCCATTGTCATACAATGTCACATTTCGTTGACTCCCTCCCCTTCCTAACGTGTAACGTAATTTATGGATTGCCCCTAGTTGATAAATAAAGGACAATTTATTTTTTACAATGAAAAATGATTATTTTTAGTTAGTTGTACCGTTGGTTAGGTAACGGTTTAGGGGCTCTTTCGGATCTCATTTTATTTGTCAAGATTAAAAGTTCCATGTAATAAAAAAAAAGGACAATTTTTAATATCTGTTAGTCTTTTTTTTTGTAATAACTTTTTTATTTAAAAAGCAATTTTAATGAACCACGTCTTATTCATTTAGTATTTTTAAGACGCACATTTCGTCTGTTCAACATTCTTCTCTATATTTTATAAATTTCTTACCGTGCTTAAGAAATTAAAAAAAAAATGTGTTTTCTGTCCACTTTTTTTGATAATCGCGAGACTAGAAGCATTTTCTATTATCTTCTTCTAAACTTTTCAAAACTTAAAATGACAGGTACCAATTACTTTTTGTAGAATAACTTTATTTTCTGACTTATAGTGCGGGATGTGTTGTCGGATATATTCACATCCGGCACAAGTTTTAAAAAATATGCACAAGTATTTTAAGTGTCAGATATGCTGTTATGTAATGCAGATTCTATTCTATTTTTTAATCAAACTACTTTTCTGTGATAACACACTGATGTACAATTTAACTACCTATGTTGCAATTATCAATGTTGCCTCCTCTTTCTTTTGCATGATAACGCACATATGTATTATAATTACAATAATTAATTTCTCCATTTAATAGCTTTAGTCATTAGTAAACTATACCCCAATTAGCTTTTTATACTTATGATGTAGACTACAAAATTGCATCGTTTAATGATCATAAAAACACAATAATTGTAGCATGTCGTCACTTTTCATAAAAACTTTAATTAGAGATAAAAGAACTTAAATTAAAATTTCAAATAAGCTTAAACATAAAGTTTATAAAATATTGTCTTTACAAAATTGTTTAGTTAAAAGACTGCTACCAGCAAATATTTAATGTAAATAATAGGTGTGATAACAAACTAATTAAGTCTTTGCTTAATTTAATTAATTCAAATATATGGATGTTAAAATTATATAATTTTCGTTGTTTACAAATGCCTTCAAGGACGAGTAGCGCTACATTTACTTACGGTTAGAAGTAGAGTAGGTATGTAGGTATGTCGAAAATTGTGATTTACAAAAATTTTTTTATCTAAAAATAGATTCATTTTTTTAGTAAGTCAAATAATCATAGTCACAAAATAGTGGTTTTCACCAATATTATATCAGTTTACTGACTGCTGAGTGGTTATTTACTCGAAAATAAGTAAAATATATTCAATATTCTCACTAGTATCTACATTTAACATTTACTTATTGAGAAATCGGTGGAAATCAGTGATTCGTATGCTTCGTTTAGTCAGAAGCGCATGTGCGTTGCCTGTTATCGTCTTGCATCAGTTACTCTGTTGGTATTAGTTTTGTATGTGTCTTCTTGGAACGTCATCATCAGTAAAAAAGCCAGGCTGTCCCAAGAGATCGTGAGTGGCGAAATATGAGGTATGTTAATTAATATTCACTTATTTGTATTGTATATAAATAGTACAACTACTATACATTGTATTAAATGTACATCAGTTTTCTATTTTAATTTAGTCACCTAATTAATTATTGGCAAATGTACATATACTAATATGAGGTTGCAAGTAATATTTACAGGTGGCATTTTCTATTTCCCATTTAATACTGCAATTTTTCTTTTTTAATTTTGGAATTTTATAACTCGACAACATATACGAGTTACCAATATACATATTGATAAGTATTAATAGTTATCGATATATCGAGACATATTCATTGGTAATATAGCTTTTGATATACGTATTGATAACTATCGATATATCGATAACTATCGCTACTATTGTTATCGATAATTATCGATTATATTGGGATTATTGCGCAGCACCAACCACGACTTTTCAGGCCGAATCATCAGTATTGTGATGATTGTTGCCTGCGATCCAAATGCTTATTCGGTTAGAATCGAGTTAGAGTAAGATTGGTCCAACTGTGTAAACAAACAAAAAAAGTAGACGACTACGATACCACTCACTTCGTTTGTGTTGTCTTTGCAGATCCCAAAAATTATAATCCTAACCTAATTGAAGTAAAAGTGAATCATAACGATACAGTAGGTAAAGACAACACGAACGAAATTGCTTTAGTTTAGGCTGGGATTGAGTTAAGTTACGTTAGGTTGCGGTTCAATAAGCATTTAGAGTTATAAGTCGAAATTTAAAGAAAATATGTTTGACCCTTCTACCCCTTCGTAGAAATATACTGTAGGTAAATAAAAAAAAAGATAAGAACGTTTTCTCTAGAGCGGTAAGGCTAGTAGGGGAGACCGGGGAAGGTTGACTAGTTTTTTACTGAATAGTTCATATTTTTTGTGTTTTAATGAATATAGACAAGAAAAGCATGTTAATTGATAGAAAATCTATTAACCTAATAAAAATATGTAATATTTAGTTCTTAGTTTAGTATAATAGTGATGATTTAATGCATTTTACAAAATATTAAATCTTAATCAATCTACCCCTGGCCCGGGGTAGGTAGACCATATGCCCGGGGTAAGTTGACTCATGTACCAGTAAGAGTCAAATCTTGAGAAGGAACAAATAATTAAACCTTTTGTTAAAAAATAAACTGGCTAAAGTTTCCTCTTCTAGATTAGTAAAAATGTGTCTATTGTTTATATATTCCATTGTGTCCAGGGTTAATTCTGCTCTCGTCAATTTCTGTTCTAATTTTTCTTTTAATTTGGCCACGTAACGATTTAAAAGTCCAATAAAAAGTTAATTTATGTGTTGTTTTCAACTACATATTTCATTGGGGTTGGTTGAATAATTATTCAACCAGCCCCGAAAAAAATTGGTCTACCAACCCCAGACGCCATTTTTAATTTTGATCGCATGGCTAGCCTAAACACTGCCGTTGACTTGAAAAATAAGATATGAAATATGATAAATGTGCCCTCATTAAATGCTAGGACTAATAGAAAAATGATTTACATAAAACGAGTAGGCATCAGATCAAAAAATACAATATATCAAAATATTACTTATGTAATTGAAATATGAAAAACATGTCAGTGTTCGAAAACAACGCACGACCGCGATGTAACGCTTCAGACAACTGAGCGGGACGCGAAATGTAATGCTTGGTTATGATCAGATGACATAGTTCATACACTGTCGACGAGTTTTCGGTAGTTAGTCTACCTACCCCTATAGTCAACTATCCCTGGTCTCCCCTAAGGTCAGGTAACTAGTTAGTTTTTCAGACAAATGTCATTTTAAATAATCATACACAAATAATTTTTATAATTTTTGGAAGTAATCAAGCAGCTTTCTTAAACACGGTTAAACATTATTAAACACCTAAGTATATGTATCATTTTTTTTATAAAAATTCTCTACACAAGCTAATTTTTTCTTATAGTCAACAAATTAGTTGTTAATAAATATCCGGTATCTAAGAGGAAAAGACAAAGGCATTATTATTCATTGAACCGTGATTGTCATTGCTTAATCTAGTTTGGTTATGTAATGCAGATTCTATTCTATTTTTTAATCAAACTACTTTTCTGTGATAACACACTGATGTACAATTTAACTACCTATGTTGCAATTATCAATGTTGCCTCNAAAAAAAAACGCCATGATTTGTGGTATGGGAATATAACCTTCGATAATAGAAAAAGCCTGTATTTGAAATTTTCGACTTGGATATAATATGTATTATATTTAGTCTATTAAAAAAGGCGACTTAGTTTAAGGTTTGGGAGGTACAATCGGAGACAAGAGTACATAAAATTAGAAATTCGTGATTAATTAGGTTTTGCAGTATATCATAAGGTAAATAAATACTAAAAAAAAGTATACTGTTTGAGAGAAAATTTAAAATTTGACTCAGAACCACCCCAAAACCGGGTATAAAAGGCCTTCCCTCCTAGCGGCATGGCCTAGAGATTTAGACCATTGCTTAGTATTCGGGAGGACGCCGGTTCGATTCCGGGTCCGTCTGCCATGGTAGTAGTTTTTCTGTGGTTTCCTTGGATCACTTAATCAAATGCTGGGGCAGTAATATTCCACAGATAATCTTTCATTCTCTTCTGTCTTCATTTCGTCCGTTTCATCTTTCTCACCAGAGCCACTACCCACCTATTCCCACGATTCCTGAAAAGAGGCTGAAGAGAGCCTTCCGCCCTACCTTCCGGGGAAGTCCGGAGGGACTGCCCGCCCATCAGCGTTAGGGACCTGGTGGGAATGAAACACCCAAAATCTTTTTTTCCAGGTCTTGTTGGTTGTGGAAGAGATTATGGTGCGGCTTATTGGAGCCGGTTTCACATACATTTTTCAATTATCTTGCTAGTTGCCGGGAGGAGACGTATGGGGGTTGGTGTTTTTAGGTTTTCCTTTCTTGGGGATGAGAATCATTTTCGCTGTTTTCTATCTAGTGGGGAAGTGTTGAAGCCTTCTTTCAGTAGTGGTTTTATGTAGATGTTGATCCAATCCGGTCCTGGTACCTTTGGCTATGGTGATGTAGGCTGAAATTTCTTATTTTATTATTTTTTAAAAGTTTCCATCAGAATTTGGGTGTGTTGTTATATTTCGGGTTACGTTCAGGTGGTGAATACTTGTGGGTCCTGTGGTGACCTGCATTTCATAGCTTTCTGTGAATAGTTCACCTTTTTCTTCATTGCTTGTTGTTCTTGAGTTGTTCGTTTTTATTGGTGATAGAGTTCTGCTTTCTGCTTATTTAGTTAGTTGCTTTAACATTTTTCATATGGTTTTAAATTGTTGATTTTATTGTCTCAGTAGGTGTGGTAGTGATTTTCAACTTGAGCTGAGTGTGGTTTTTATTTTATTTTTGTTTGGTAAGGGCTTTGATTGGGTTCCCAGCTAACTCAAGTTTTATTTTTCGATCTTAAAAAACGTTCAGCAAAGTATTTCATGAAAGTCTAGTATTAAAACTAAACAGAAACTAAAATATATAATCCAAACAATCAGAAGCTACCTCAACAGCGGAAGCTTCTACGTCAAAATTGAAAACCACTACTCAATCAGAGCCCCCAGGGTTCAGTCCTCGCACCACTGCTTTTCAACCTGTACGTTTGCGGATGACAGATCAATATCAACTAGAAAATTGGATAATATCACGAAAATACTACAAAAGGACATGGACATGATGAAAAATTGACTCTCACGTTGAAAAATTATCATAAATGATAAAACCGTAGTCATAACCTTCTCCAAAAAAAAATAAAATGATACAAATACCCATCGCACACAATCAAAGTGGGTGACAAAACCAGCAGCTAGTCATGATGAGACAAATATATAGAAATAAGACTGGACAAACACCTCATCTCACCTTACATACAAAACAAATCATCAAAAGCTACAAGCGAAGATTATCCACCCACTCCAAAATAGGAAAGGCAAAAAGGCATAAGGAAGGTACATTTCGTAAAGTCAATAGTAATCCTGACAATCACATACGGATGTCTGGAATGGAAGAATTGCATCAACAATACGTTTCGAAAAATCACGAATGCTCCAACTGGCTTCTTCGCAAAGATATGAAATTCCTCCATTTGGACCAGCCAATGTAACAAAGAACCACGCAGCTACAAACCAGCACCAAAAATCCACTAATCTAGGCCAAGGCAACCCCATTCATCCGAAAGAGAGACTTCCGGAAATACATCATGGACGCCCCATAAATTATATTTAACAAAAAACACCGGGGATAAAACACAGTGTCAAAGTTTAAGGAGCATATCTTTCAAACCCTATCGTATCCACTGATGATCCTCAGAACTCATGTTCTTTTTGCCCTACCGTTGGAAAAAGAGGAATACAAAAGAGAAACACACAGAGAGATAGAGAGAGTGTGGGGTCAAGACTAACATAAAACCATAAAAAAATTAATAAGAAATATTAAATATGCTCAAATCCTTGGTCACCCATGCTGATACACGTCGGTCACATTAATCGACCAGGAGATAATGGCCTGATGAATTCAGAGAGAGGTAGGTCAGAACTGACGTACTTCTTAATTTACTAGAAAGATAAATAAGACTCATATTCTCTTATTGCTTAATTAATGTATTGTGCTAGGCTACTTACGAAGTGCTCACTTATCATCAGGTTTACCACACGCAGTCGTTTATGGTATGACACGATTAAAAGTGTAATAAAAGTAACTAAAGCATACTTTCACTTTACATGCTAATACAAACAGAACCCGTCTTAAATGAGTTTATTGTAAGGAAATCGTTTGTTATTATTTTATAAACTACATCAGTTTAATGAAATTAGACACGCTCGCTTATATCTGTCAGCAAAATTAGCTATAACAATTTTTTGAAGAAATATAGGAATTAACATATTACCTATACCTGATAAAGAAGTTACGGACTAAATTAAAAATCTATGAATCTATTGGTGTGAAATAATACTCAACATCAGAAGATGTTTAGATTCTGCATTAGTAAATAGTGCAAATTATATATTGCAAAATTCAGCTAGTTTATTAATAAAAAAATGATTCAGATTGTTAAAATAATGTCTCCTTTTCCTTCACAATCAGCTATTTAAATAGTACTATTAATGCGTTTTAGAAAATACTACAAATGGCGCAGTAAACACCATCTGTAGCACGATGCTACATTTTAGGATTACGTATACTCCAACAAGGTCCATTTAAATATATGGATATCTACTTGCTGAAACGAATCCCGGCGTAGCTAACCTTAACGTGATAGGCACGTTACCATAATCGAATAAAATAATTCGAAGTGGTCTGTATTCTGTCGAAACTGCCAGACGTGGATCGCGATTTCGATCTTTTNGTGTACTGCGCCATTTGTAGTATTTTCTAAAACGCACTGTTAAGACAGCAGGTAAAAGTTGGTCTGTGTTCAGTCGGAGCTGCCTGCGACGCGCTGATGAGATCCAAAAAGATCGAAATCGCGATCCGCGTCTGGCAGTTTCGACAGAATACAGACCAACTTCGAATTATTTTATTCGATTAATGTCTTTTTAACTAATAAAAAATAAAATATTGATTACAATATTTATTTATGTATAGAAAATAAGTCCCCGGTCAATGTAAGTTGACCCAAAGCTGGGACAGAGAAAACTACCCATTCTTGATAGATCAATTGTATGCCTAACTTGGTTCAACCTTGAATGAACTCCGTTCAGCCAAAATTGGGCAATCCAATATTGAGCTGAAGTTCATCCGATCGTTAACTCTGACAGTTCCTACATGGGAAGCAGAGAATAAGGAACCTTAGTTGTTTCAAATACATGATTTATGTACTGTCAGTAGTCCCCTTATATTGACTAAATTGAGTAATTAATTATTTGTTTTATCACGTAACCGTAAACAATTAAAGTACCTATCTCAAAAATGATAACAGTAGAATCTCGTTTTATGTAATTTAATCACATCATTCAATAATTAAATTATAAAAACGTGGTATTAATCAAGACTTAAAAAAGCCGACTCTAGACTAAGGTCGCGAATACAAGTGAAAACGCGTGAACTCGAGTGCATATTTACCCACTTCACGCCTGTTTAAGTTACTGCTAGTGGAGGAATATCATTTATTAAATGGCCGCTGATGGCAGACTATACACACTTCCAATATTTTTATATTAATGTATGTTGCTAATTCCAATGAAAGATACAAGATAAAAGGTTATGTAATAATTCGTTTTGTCGAATTTAATGTAACTATCTACGTTGGATTTTTATCTCAAAGTCAGCATAATCAGTTGTGACTTGTGACTATTATACCTGCTTGGCAATTGTAAATTCACCGATTTAACAGGTTTTTGTTAATAATATTGGTAAATTAGGCCGGAATGGTTTCAGAGCCAACAAAAATAGCCGATTTGTGTTTAGATAAACGCAAGAAATAAAAACATCTTAAGCGTCAGACCCGGATGAATAGAATGTTGTTACATAATATCAGTATACATTTCATAACCCCTTATCGTAGGGGTAGGTTGTCTCTTAATTAGTTAATCTATTGCTGGCAATGGAAAAAATAATATTTTAAATGATCTGAAACTAACATCATACTACTGTTGCATAATGTACAAGTAAAATTAATGCAAGATGTTATATATACGTATGATAATTGTATTACTAAAAGATACAACTTGCTTTCTGATTTAATATTCCTTTTATTTAAATAACTGATCACCAACATCACAATAAGATCGTCAGTCCTAAGATTGGTTGGAAACCTACCTCCATTGATTCCTACCTAAAATAAACTTCGCATTTCCCTAAAACTAGAGCAACCCACATCCTTAACTATTTGCGAACAGTAATCTAATCTAGGTCTACCTCTACCCCTCCTAACCCCGTTTCTGCCCTGTATATCTATCCCGACAGTTGTACTGTCTTTGATGATGTTGATCGCGTCTTCAATGTATAGATTAAAAAGTAGCGGTGACAGTGTGCATCCTTAACTGACTCTCTTCCTAATATTTACTTTTCTACGTTGCAGCCTCAGCTCTATAAATGTGTGTTGCTCTTTATACAAAAGTATCACTCTTCTATCTTTGTAATTCATCCTTACATTTTTAAGTATATTTAACGTCTTGTCCCATTTAACATTGTCAAAAGCTTTTTCTAAATATACAAATCCTATGTACGCACTCTTTCCTTTTTCAATCGTTTTCTCCATTGTTACCCGTAAAGCTAGAATGGCCTCCCGCGTTCCTTTATTTCTTCTAAACCCAAATTGATAGTTCTTCCCTTCTTTCCATTCTCCCCTGTACAATTTTAGTTAAAATTTTTGACGCATGGGAAGTTAAGCTAATTGTTCTAAATACGAATAACAAGAATAATACTTACAACGTTTCGATTGCTAGAAAATCTACAATCGCTATCAAGTGACTAATGACATTTATTCCTAGAGTAAGGTCTGATATACATACTAGTTTACTGCATATTCGCCTGTGACGGTTTCCTTGATTTCAATTCCAGTTCGTTGATCCCTTTTATGGTCGATTTCTAGACGTTTGGAATTTTTATGCCGACCTTACTGAAGGAATGTGGATTTTCCGTTTCTTTGGTATCAATGGCTTTCATGATGGGTAATTTCGGCGACATCCCGATCTATTCTATGATGTTGCATTTAGGTGCAATATACGATTCCAGATTTAGCTGTTTTTTCGCGTATTGTGTGGTTTTGATGTTCTTTTATTCGTGTGTTTAAAGGCCTGTTCATTTTTCCTATATAATATAATCCACATGGTACCTTGTAAATATGTTTTTGTTGGTGGTGGAGTTTCTTGTCCCCTCCTTGTTAAAATGAGCTCAAGTGATTACCGAATATTCGAATCTTCCCTGAAATGCTTTTTGCATAGGGGATTACCAGTGTCCAAGTTTTATTGTGTTCTTCGACAAAATTTTCTTGTTTTGTTTTTCGTCCTGATGGTTTCTTCCAATAGCTGACGTGGATAGCCAGTTTGTTGTATTTCCTTGCTGGTCGTATCCGTTTTTAGTTAAAGAGCTTCTTCAGTGTTATACAAACTCATTGCTGAAACCAATTGCTGACGTGGACAGTCATTTTCTTGTGACTCCTTCCGATAGTGTCCATTTTTAGTTTAAGAGCTTATTCAGTACTGAACACTTATTGCTCTGTCGACCAGATTTGTTGCTATACCTTGTTTGACAGTGTTAGAGTGGTTTGATGAATAGTTGATCTATTGCCCCGTATAGGCTTTCTTCCGGTAGACAAGAGGATTAGACATGTTCGTTTCTTCTTTCAACTTTCACATCCAGGAAGGGTACTGCAGTGTTGTCATCATTAATTATTGTAAAGTGTATGGTAGGTCTGATTTGGGTCAGGTGGTTAAAAAAGGTATTTAGTTCCGTTTAGTTACCATCCCAGATGATGAATATGACATCTGACATATCACATCTATCATATCTAAAGCTACGTTTTCGGTTTAATAAAGTTCTTTTAATTACGTTTTCTTCAATCCATTTCATGTAGATGCTTGTTGGTGTAGGCAAAAGAGATGATCCCATTGGGAGATTTTCGTCTTGTGAGTAATATTTTCTGTTCCCGTAGAAGTAAATGTTGCATAGGGAGAATTCTCGTAGTTTTAAGATGTTCATTCATTCACAGGTACAAATGTCTATTCGGATAGGTATTAGTTATTATGTAGTCTACTACATTTGTCGTGAATGTGGACCGTATTAAATGGGAGAAACAGAGAGGTCTTTGAACATACGAATAAAAGAACACCAAAATTACGTAATACGCTGATAAACAGCCACATCCGAAACCGCATAGGATTTTAATATCGGATCGCATCAGTGTGAAAGCATTCGCTTTAAATACATTTAATTTGGATGTACTTTTGTGTCGTTGCGATTTACTGCATGAAGTAATCTAGGATTAAGTGTCATTTGATAACGATTGTAGATTCTGTAGCGATCGAAACTTCTTCTCAATAAAGGTAATAAAAATTCCGATTCAATGTTATTTAAACAAAATAAAATTTATTGTGTTTTATAAGAGTATTTTGTAAAATACTTAGATTATTTTATATTGTGTAAATACGATATTAGATGTTATGCATAATCGCTAGATACAGTACAAATAATATTTGGATTAATTACTTTGACTATGGCGTATGCATATATAATACACATACGACGGAGTAGTTAATGCATATCGATAAATCAGTCATACAAAATATAATGGTAATTATTTGTTTATTTTTAGATATAATCGATAGTATATAACGTATTTACATGTCCTTGATAAGTACTGTAATTAATAGTAAGCCTTCACTTCCTTATACTAAATATTGATCAATAATTATACGCATACATGAAAGGGATGAGTAAGTGAGTAATAGTTTGTGACAAATTGGTTTATATATCAAGGTAGCAATTCTGATTAAGATTTACTGCAAACAATTCTTTAAAATTTTTGGAATTATTACAACAATATATGTATAACTAATCAAATCCAAATGGAAAATATTTTTATAGGAAGTCATGCGTCCTATAAAGGTGCGTATTTATTATGTCTGTTTCCATCTGATATTCGATTTTCGTTTATTTTTTTATTTCTCTATATATAATTGTTACAATATGTGATCGTTGGTCGGAAAAGGGGGAAGATGAGTGTTGAACACTAATAGAAAAGTATTTTAAAGATATACACTCCTCTGATTGGTATTCCGGAAAGATAACATCTGGAGGCAGTGTAGAGTGCATGTCATGAATGCGCCACAACGTAGGGGGTGTAAAAAGCATTTACAAAAAGTGCCCCTGTTAAGTGATGAAACACTCATACCTACTCCTACCTACTTGGTGGTATGACCGAGCGGCATGGCCTAGAGGTTTGGGCCATTGCTTAGCATTCGGGAGGACGCTGGTTCGATTCGGGGTCCGTCTGCCTTGGTCCAAGTTTTTCTGTGGTTTCCTTGGATTACTTAGGTAAATGCTGGGACAGTAATATTCCACAGATAATCTTTCATTCTCTTCTGTCTTCATTTCGTACGTCTCATCTTTCTCACCCGAACCACCACCCACCCATTCCCACGATTCCTGAAAGGAGGCTTAAGAGGACCTTCCGCCCTACTTTCCGGCGAAGTCCGGAGGGACTGTCCGCCCATCAGCATTAATGGCTGGTGGGAATGAAACACCCAAAAGTTTTTCTTTTGGTGGTTGGGGCAAAGAGAGGAAGAAGGGGAGAAGAAAAAGATAGGATAGTATGGAAAGGGATGAGATAGAAAAGGTATATTTTCCTAGGATATAGCTATAGTGACAACAACAAAGATGAATTGCATACTATGAATCAAGTTGCTAAAGGGCGAGCAATCTTGGGAAGTTTGTGCGGTTTAGGTCAGAAGTTGAGTAAGGTTGATTGAAGTAGAAGAATGATATTACTTTAGGTAATGGTGAGAAGCATGCTGTTCTATGGGGTAGAAATTTGGGGAAGGGAAGAAAAAAGGCAGGTAGAAGTTCTGTACGAAAGATACATATAAAATGGGTTTTGAATATAGAAAGATATACGTCGGACTATGTGAGACAAAATGTGGTAAGATGTGGGAAGAAGCAATAAAAAGGGTAGTAAAATACGAGGAGGGATTGGGAAGATTGGAGAAAGGAAAGAAATTTGGAGGAGGAAGGTAATGGAAATAGGAGTAAAAGGTAGATATAATATAGAAAGAAACGGAGCCTTAAAGAGATTAAAAATAAACCAGAAGCAAATGAGGGAATGGTGTAGGGAAAGGAAAAAAGTTGAAACATTGGTGGGAAATAGATGCAAGGAAATAATTAGAGAAGAGGATTTAAGAAAAATAGAGATATCTAGATATGTGGTGGGTATGAAGGGAATTATATGGATGGACTGGCAGGGAGAATGGATGCCGAAGTATTTAGGAGAGGAGAGGGGGATAAGTGTGGCAGCAAGATTTAAGACATGGAACGAATGTAGGGTTTGTGAATATTGGGAAAAAAGGAAGAAGAAAATGTGAGTGATCCGAGATGGCTCATTCAATTTCTTCATCTTCCTTATTTTTTTCGGAGTACCAATCAAACACTGTATAAGTTAATAATTATAAATAACTCACAATTGATAATATAAAATGTTTTATTTTATTGGAATCATACAAATATAATATATCTTATAAGAATAAAAGGCTTTCACGGCTTATATATCTTACTTATATTATTTATTTCATTTCATTCCGGTACATTAATGAACTACATTTTCTTATTCTAATTCTAGTTATGCATAGTAATCATCGAGCCGACCCGTTATTCAATCGATTGCATAAATCCACTGGAAGTAATCACTTTTCGTTTAGTCTTACATATTTGGTCTTGGTCTTACATATTCGGTATTGGTCTTTTTCATTTGGTCTTTATTTTGGTCTTGCTGGTATAAAGACAAGGCTGCAAGACCAAGACCAACTTTTCTCATCGCTAATAACTTGTTAAGAATTTCTAAAAATAATAATATTAGGAACTTATGTTGTCATTTAAAATGTAAGTATAGATAACCCGTTATCTCGAGTCGCAAAAGCTGTAAATTATTAACTGCGTATGTACCAATCATAGAGACAGTTAAACTACACCCCTCCCCAGAGGTTAAGTATGTTACAACTTAGGAATTTAAGCCGTATAATTATTACAATGCAAAGCAGATTTGAAATGGAAGATATGGACAGAAATACAATTTGTTATATTATAATGTACGTTGGTTTAACAAAATTAACTTCTAAGACTGATAACGACAAAACTATTTATTTACACTAATTAATAAAGAACTTAAAAACACTATTAAATTATTATTAAACTTAGGTGATAAATTCTTCTATTTATTTACACTACTGTTGATATATCACTATTCACTGCGCTATTTATTTCACTGCTAACACTGTCAATTTATTTCTCGATTCACTTCTGCAACGGTCAATTTATTTCTTCCCCTCCCGGCGATCGTCTCTTCCTTTAAATACTCTTTTGTTTACTTTCGGGAATCTTCTGGAAAACGTCCGGATAGTTTATTTTTTCTTTGAACTGTTTAACTGCTTTCCCAGAACGCAGGTACGACACACACATTTACAAAAGAAAGGCGCCCGCGGCTAGTCGGCGAATCGATAAGCCGTTCACACACGTGTGCTCGATCGCACACAACCACACTCGTTCTTGCTACAATATGTACTTTCATTAGCGAAATGTCTCAGGCCCGACTAGAATTTATAAAGGGTATGCCCCATGTAATGTTAGGATTTCCCCGTAGATTCCTCATGATTCCATATGGGTCCTAAGGGGCAAACCTAACACATGTATAAACTTACAATTAAATCTACCTTGTGGAGGCTCGATGAGGTAAATACTTTTGAAAATACTCTCGGTAAAACGAATAAACTTATAAAAAATGGTTTCAATTGCCTTACCCAATTATGTCGTCGTTTCAATTAAATCTTTTACATTTACAACGAACCAACAAGTGATGATATTGTTATTGTGAGACAACTGAAACCAGACGCATCAAGTCGAACAACAGTAAAACGATTGCAATTTAAAGTATTATTGACTATTGAAGAGCTCAGTAACATAATCTTACTTAAGAGCAAACAAATTTTACAAATAAGTGATATGTATATATTCCTCCAAATGGAGATATACATTGTATTGAAATTTGTGGAAAACTACTACGAAAAAGAAAATCGCTTTATACGTATAGTTTATGCAAACAATGAAAGTATTACTGCCTGTAAAATCATAGATGTTGATAAAAAATAGTTTATCTTAATCTTAATGACTAAAGTAAAGAGATACCGTTGCTACATATGTAAAAGTGAACAGTTTCTCATTAGTAAAATATGTTTCTCATTCAATTTTGTATTTTTTTTTTTCATTAATAATAAAGTTCATTTGTCCAAAAATTTTTAATGGGGTAGTAATATTGCCTTCCCTCAGGGGCCACATGCGGCATTCCTGATGATGCTCAAATGCGGCAAAGCGTTATATGCCCCTTCCCTGCCCTGGAGGCAACCTCACCCCTACCCACTTAGGACCTTACCTGCATCTCCCTCAAAATTCTAGTCGGGAGTAAGTAAGTCCCTTTAAATGACACTTTTATTGCTTTTGCGACTCTAGTCAACGGCTTAACTATAATTGTATTTTGACGATGCAATCCAACTATTCTGCGTTGTATTTCTCAATGCGTATATATATACATGCGTTTTAAAACGCTCTATAACGAACTCGTGAAAAGTTGATAAAAGTCATTCGCCCCAAAAACATTATTTTGCTGTAAGTATCTAAAAGACGTCAGTTCTTCTTTCTCGCGGCGTAGTTCCTGCTTTTATGTGATCAGCAAAAAACGTATTAGACTAAAAATGAAAATTAATTGTATAAGATTTAAAATAACCACATAGCAATATGTAATGGTTTATTTACTATTGTGTTGATAAGTCATATTTAGTGAGTGTACGTGTTATTTGAATTCAAGTTCGTTACAATACGTAGTTTTGCAGCTTTTCTTTGGAATAAAATTATAATTTGTAAATGAGTTATAAATAGAGAGAAAGATAAATGAATCCAACTTTTTTTATTGCGGTTTGTTCTTTTCCAATTTCTAGTTAGGTAATGAATTCAGCTAAATAACAATAATATTTTAGCCGTTTTTATACACATTCTTTTAACATAAATTAGTGATGAGTTGAAAGCCGAACATTAGTGATGACCAAAGCAAGACTAAGACTGCGCCAGTCTTAGTATTGGTCTTGGCTTGGTTTGTAATAATTTTTGGTTTAGTCTAGAGTATTTGGTCTTGGTCTAGCATATTTCGTATTAATTTTTGTCTTGGTCTTGCTAGTATAAAGACAGTGTTGGTCTTGGTGCAAGACCAGTATTAATTTTGCTCATCACTACCGAGGTATGTGAGGGATGAAGCAGAATGTCAACACTTATACCGAAAAATTCTTATCGGAGTTGCTCCAGTTTATTAATACGACTTATCCACTCGATCAAATGTTTTGACTAGACTTAGCATTTTGCCTTTATACAATTAGAACGTGGTGAGAAATCAACTATATACCTGTTGTGACGAAAACCGATAATCCCCCAAATGTACCGCAGGTTGAACCAATCAATGATTTTTGGACATTGTTAAACAGAGTGTATATGTATAAATGGGAGGGAAGCTACAAATGAACAGATAAGATGTAGAATATGACAAGTAAATTTAATTTAATCATAATTTTTAGTGTCCAACAATGTACAGATAAGTAAATATGAACCATTTCCTTTACAAAATTTCTAATTTACATAAAAAATTACTCATTACACTCAACAGAGATAACTAGCAGTAAACAGAGTTAAGTAGCATTTAATTGCTCACTGACCTAACCCAATAGCGATCCAAGATCTATTTTCACTCTTTTTCTCAATATTACGTCCAAAAATAGAAAAGCCTAACCAATTCAGTTTAATATTGGTCAACTACAGTGTCTCTTTCTCGTAAGCTTTTTCAGCCGATATCAGGTGAAACAGATTGAGTTTACAGGTGGTATTGTTTGACTACAAACACGAAAAATGACTAACATGAAACGCATTGAGGATTAAAATCATGTTCGCGATGAAAAACTTTTGTGGAAAAGAAATTGTTTGAAGAAAATTTGAATTAAAATCAAATTCCTGAACGTTAAGTGCAGAAAACTATGTCCACCGATTTATTTATTCTTGTTGTAAGTTTAAATTATGTTTTTATTAATATGTTCACTTTATCTTTGATTAGATCTTTTTTTTGGTACAGCATTAACTTTATTTCACGTAGGTATGTGAATATGTATTGTATAATTTTACCAAAACATTCATTGTAATGGTAAATATTATATGTGACCTTGCACGTAACATTCAAGCAATTTTGTGTGCAAATAGTTATAACTGTTTACACAATTAAGGAAGTGTAAATTAATACTTTAAAAGCTTATTGTGCTTGTCGCGGGTAGTTATTTATAGTAATTATATATGCAACAAGAAAAGTAATGTTTCCGTAAAAACAAGACGTTTATTTATAATGTTTAAATTAAGATAATATTGCATTTTACCTTCCATTCATTAAACAAAAACATGAGAAAATAAAACGTATATTCGGAGTGGCTTTTTTTTAGCTTTTATGCATATCGTGCAAACTAGTATTAATAGATATACCTTTTCATTTCATTAGTAAATACTTTATTTATGGGAGGCTGCGCTATGTAAAAGTCATTTCATACCGACAGAAAATGATAATAATAGTTTCTTCCTACACCGAAAAAACTAAATTTTTTTGTTTTTATTATTGTACATGATTGAATAGGCGTAGAAATGGTACAATTTATTAGGTAACTTGTAATAATCTTAATTTTGACATATTTCTTTAAAGATTATTTCAAGTTTCTTAATTATCACAATTAAATTTGTATTTATTTTTTTTTAAAATTTATTTCTGGTGGGAT
>NW_020442463.1:1480554-1483680 GCF_000699045.2 Agrilus planipennis | reverse complement strand
AAGGTCTAGTCAGAGACATATTAGAGGCAGAAACAGGAGTTAGGAGGGGTAGAGGTAGACCTAGATTAGATTACTCGTCGCAAATAGTTAAGGATGTGGGCTGTTCTAGTTTTAGGGAAATGCGAAGTTTATCTCAGGATAGGAAAGAGTGGAGGTACGTGTCCAACCAGTCTTAGGACTGACGACCTTATGATGATGATGATGGGATTTTATTTATATAAAGTAGGGTCCAAATTGTAAAATTTTTATTATTTTCGCTTACGAAGCAACGGGCTAGTGGGATAAATTGTAAATCTCTTTAACATTTACGTAAATTTTCGTTTTTAATTTTCTCCGTGTACTACGTGAGGTCTACTCACAAACAAAATATTCCCCATACAAACGTAGCAACCCGATTTCACACCCTTTGGATTGATTTTTAATAATTACCAAAATACGTTTTCGTTTCATTGTATCAATGAGTATTATGACCAAGTAAATCTGACCACAAACAAAAATGTCTCATACGAACTTTGCCACTGTTTCTTTTCATCCCCTTAAGGTTTGAATTTCGAAGTATCTTTCCTTATTTTTTATATGCATCAGAAAGGAAACATCTACGCAAAATTTCAGCTACCTAAGTCCAAGAGTTAGTCTGAGCGTTGTTGAGTTAGGGATTAATTATACCTATGTAAGCCAGGACTTTTCTTTTTATACAAAGTGTACCAATAAAAATTCCCACTTGAAAAATACCGGAATTAACAGAAAATCACAAACACGTCCATTTTCTTTTTAAGAGGACACACGATGGCGTAATTTCGAGTTGTAACTTGAAATTTCAACTTGTAATTCGTAAGTGCTTATCGAATCCCGGCCTAACGTAACCTAACTCAATCCCAGCTTAAGCTAAGACAGTTACAAGAAAGTTCAAGAGTACTACAAGACTAATTTCGTTGGTGTTGTTTTTACCTACTGTAACCTTACTACCTTACCTTACCTCACCGCTACTTTTTAATCTATACACGAAGACGCCATCAACATCATTAAAGACAGTACAACTGTAGGGATAGACGTGCAAGGGCAAAAGATTAATATGCTTAGATTTGCAGATGATATAGCAGTATTAGCATCTAGCAAGGAGGACCTAGAGATAGCTTTAAATAAAATGGAAGTACTGACAGATCAGTACTGTATGAAAATAAATAAAAGTAAAATTAAAATACTGATATGCAAGGAAAGAAAAAGTAGGGAAAGAGCGAATATAAAGATAGGAGACGAACAATTAGAAGAAGTGGCTGGTTTTATGTACCTAGGAAGTTAGATAAGTGAGGATGGAAGGAGTAGTAGGGATATACAGCAGAGGATAGCGCAGGGTCGTGTCGCCTTTAATAAAAAGAAGTCACTTCTATGCTCGCGAACGGTTAATTTAGAAATTCCAAAAAGGTTGTTAAAGGTGTATGTTTGGCGCACGGCGTTGTACAGGTGCGAAACATGGACAGTGGGCGCGGCGGAAAAGAAAAGGTTAGAAGCGTTCGAATTGTGGTGTTATAGGCGGATGATGAGGATATCGTGGGTAGAAAAGGTTAGAAATGAAGAGGTATTGGAAAGAATAGGAGAACAGAGGACTCTATGGAAGTCAATAAAAAATAGGCGAGATAGGTTGGTAGGACACCTTCTCAGGCATGAAGGTCTAGTCAGAGACATATTAGAGGCAGAAACAGGAGTTAGGAGGGGTAGAGATAGACCTAGATTAGATTACTGTTCGCAAATAGTTAAGGATGTGGGCTGTTCTAGTTTTAGGGAAATGCGAAGTTTAGCTCAGGATAGGAAAGAGTGGAGGTACGTGTCCAACCAGTCTTAGGACTGATGACCTTATGATGATGATGATGATGATAACCTTATGATTACAACCAATCTAATGAAAGCTTTAAATTCAAATGGGATCATAATTTTAGGGTAGCTAAAGACAACACGAACGAAGTAAGTACTTTTTTTTTGTTTACACGGTTAAACCAAACCTAATCTAACCCAATTTTAATCGAATAAGCAATTGAATCACAGACAACAAACTTCACAAAATTAATGGGAAAAACTATGATTTCCGTGGTGTAAATGAACTGTTAGGACCACATATTTCGTTGAAACTACGGTACTATTGATTGCTGTCGCGGAAACATAGTATACTGATAGGTAACTAAATACTCAACTCAAAATTTCAAGTTTAAGTCGATATTTCGAGTTACAAGTCGAGATTTTTCGTTGCAAGTCAAAGTTTCGAGGTATAAATCGATATTTCCAGTTGTAAGTCGACATTTCATATTTCAAATCGAAATGCCATTACTAAATTTCCACATCTTTAGTTATTGTTATTCTTCAAGGAAAAAATTTCTAAAATGAACATAAAATTATTGCCTCCATCGTTTTTGATCGACCAAATTAGTTAATTTCGGAACCCTCAGTATATCTTACAATTGTTTGCACTTTCAGCTTTTATTAAACATAATAAATGTAAATAAACGAGTTATTCAATAAATAGATTTAATAAAGGGTGATTTATTTATGGGAGGCTGCGCTATGTAAAAGTCATTTCATACCGACAGAAAATGATAATAATAGTTTCTTCCTACACCGAAAAAACTAAATTTTTTTGTTTTTATTATTGTACATGATTGAATAGGCGTAGAAATGGTACAATTTATTAGGTAACTTGTAATAATCTTAATTTTGACATATTTCTTTAAAGATTATTTCAAGTTTCTTAATTATCACAATTAAATTTGTATTTATTTTTTTTTAAAATTTATTTCTGGTGGGATATTATTTTAAGGTTAGAAATGAAGAGGTATTGGAAAGAATAGGAGAACAGAGGACTCCATGGAAGTCAATAAAAAATAGGCGAAATAGGTTGGTAGGACACCTTCTCTGGCATAGGAGGCTAATCAGAGACATATTAGAGGCAGAAACAGGAGTTAAGAGGAGTAGATGTAGAGAGTAGATGTAGATTACTGTTCGCAAATAGTCAAGGATGTCGGTTGTTCTAGTTTTAGGGGAATACGTAGATTAGCTCAGGATAGGAAAGAGTGGAGGTACGTGTCCAACCAGTCTTAGGACTGACGACCTTATGATGATGATGAGAGGATTTTATTT
>NW_020442463.1:1457024-1478914 GCF_000699045.2 Agrilus planipennis | reverse complement strand
TTTTTTTCATTAATTATAAAGTTCATTTGTCCAAAAATTTTTAATGGGGTAGTAATATTGCCTTCCCTCAGGGGCCACATGCGGCATTCCTGATGATGCTCAAATGCGGCAAAGCGTTATATGCCCCTTCCCTGCCCTGGAGGCAACCTCACCCCTACCCACTTAGGACCTTACCTGCATCTCCCTCAAAATTCTAGTCGGGAGTAAGTAAGTCCCTTTAAATGACACTTTTATTGCTTTTGCGACTCTAGTCAACGGCTTAACTATAATTGTATTTTGACGATGCAATCCAACTATTCTGCGTTGTATTTCTCAATGCGTATATATATACATGCGTTTTAAAACGCTCTATAACGAACTCGTGAAAAGTTGATAAAAGTCATTCGCCCCAAAAACATTATTTTGCTGTAAGTATCTAAAAGACGTCAGTTCTTCTTTCTCGCGGCGTAGTTCCTGCTTTTATGTGATCAGCAAAAAACGTATTAGACTAAAAATGAAAATTAATTGTATAAGATTTAAAATAACCACATAGCAATATGTAATGGTTTATTTACTATTGTGTTGATAAGTCATATTTAGTGAGTGTACGTGTTATTTGAATTCAAGTTCGTTACAATACGTAGTTTTGCAGCTTTTCTTTGGAATAAAATTATAATTTGTAAATGAGTTATAAATAGAGAGAAAGATAAATGAATCCAACTTTTTTTATTGCGGTTTGTTCTTTTCCAATTTCTAGTTAGGTAATGAATTCAGCTAAATAACAATAATATTTTAGCCGTTTTTATACACATTCTTTTAACATAAATTAGTGATGAGTTGAAAGCCGAACATTAGTGATGACCAAAGCAAGACTAAGACTGCGCCAGTCTTAGTATTGGTCTTGGCTTGGTTTGTAATAATTTTTGGTTTAGTCTAGAGTATTTGGTCTTGGTCTAGCATATTTCGTATTAATTTTTGTCTTGGTCTTGCTAGTATAAAGACAGTGTTGGTCTTGGTGCAAGACCAGTATTAATTTTGCTCATCACTACCGAGGTATGTGAGGGATGAAGCAGAATGTCAACACTTATACCGAAAAATTCTTATCGGAGTTGCTCCAGTTTATTAATACGACTTATCCACTCGATCAAATGTTTTGACTAGACTTAGCATTTTGCCTTTATACAATTAGAACGTGGTGAGAAATCAACTATATACCTGTTGTGACGAAAACCGATAATCCCCCAAATGTACCGCAGGTTGAACCAATCAATGATTTTTGGACATTGTTAAACAGAGTGTATATGTATAAATGGGAGGGAAGCTACAAATGAACAGATAAGATGTAGAATATGACAAGTAAATTTAATTTAATCATAATTTTTAGTGTCCAACAATGTACAGATAAGTAAATATGAACCATTTCCTTTACAAAATTTCTAATTTACATAAAAAATTACTCATTACACTCAACAGAGATAACTAGCAGTAAACAGAGTTAAGTAGCATTTAATTGCTCACTGACCTAACCCAATAGCGATCCAAGATCTATTTTCACTTTATGTAAGTCATACACTTGGTCTTAAAATTTAAACTGCCCTGTTCTTTGGTTGTTAAATGTAAAAATTTCCTATTTATTCTCTTCTAGTGGTTTTCCATCTCTGCATTAATCCTCGTCCGACCCTGGTGAGCAGTTATAGTCAAATGTCAAAGGTAAGTGATATTAGGTACCTGAACTTATTACCGATTTAATTTATAATCACCGTTGTATAGGGTTGCTCAGAAAGTCATTTCGTTTTTTTTTGTGGAAATGAAAGACAGTTTTCGTATAATAAACAAATACCTTATTAAATTATATATTGACCGTTCTGGTCCAACACCTTTTGCCATCTTTCTGGTAGTAGCATAATTCTACGCTCATAAAATTTTTGGTCTTTGCTGGCAAAAAACTGATCGAGGAGGTTTTTGACCTCCTCATTTGAGGTGAAGGTTTTACCATCTAAAAAATTTTGGAGTGACCGGAACAAATAATAATCCGATGGTGCCAGGTCTGGAGAATATGGTGGGTGTAGCATTGTATCCCATTCAAGCTTTTGGCGAGTGACCAAACTTGTGTGAGATCTCGCGTTGTCTTGGTGAAACACTACACCTTTCCTGTTGATTAGTTCTGACCTTTTCTGTTGAAGTGCATCATTCATTCCGAATCAATCGTTGTGTTATCCGGTTAAAGCTCAAAAAAAACGATTCCTTTAAAATCCCACCAAACAGACAGCATTACCTTTTTTGGTGAATATTGGCTTTGGAAATGGTTTGAGCCGGTTCATCTTTTTTGCTCCATGACCTCTTGCGTTTGACGTTGTTGTATACAACCCATTTTTCGTCCCCAGTGATGATGCGCTTCAAAAACGGATCATTTTCGTGACGTTTGAGAAGCGAATCGCAGACGTCAATGCGGCGACACAGATTTCTCTCTGTGAGAACATACACCGAACCCATACATCGAGCTTCGAGGATAATCCCAGGCCTTTCAAGTGGTCATAAACTGTTGAATTTGATAAATTTAACCTCAATCCGATCTCACGAGTTGTTATACGCCGGTTCACATCAACTAATGCCTTTATCGCTTCTTTATCAGCTTCAACCGGCCTTCCCGAACGTGGTGCATCTTCGACATCAAAATTGCCGGATCGAAATTTAGCGAACTAGTTCTGGCACTGGCGTACTGTCAACACACCTTCTCCATACACATCAGTCAATTTCTTTCTGGCTTGAATAGCATTTTCACCCTTTCTGTAGTAAAACAGTAAGATATGTCGAAAATGCTGCTTATCGCTCTCCATATTTAAAAGGGCACCAACCAAAAACTACCGCGTAGAATTAATTGGAATTTTTCACACACAAGCCTTGCTATATGAGCTCTCAAAGCATATAAAAATTATACAGCTTAAATGTGAAGTTGGGTGCAAAAGAATACAATTAAATCCTCTGTCGGGAAAAAACAAAATGACTTTCCGAACAACCCTATATTAAATTAAATCGCTATATATAACTCGCGCTTAATGGATTACACATTACACTGTATATATACATTAATTTGACGAATATGTGACCTAATAACGTTCCCCACCCCCATTATTTTGGAATAATTTGTAGTGGATAAAAACTAAATGAATTTTTATATTAATAATAAACAAAATAATTTAAAAAGGAACTGTTTAGATACATATTTACTTGTTCTTCAATTATTGTGAATAAATTATGTAACAGTCAGTAGGGTTATATTTTACTTTTCATTCGGTGAATCTATGCTACAATAAAACATAATTATTTCGTTAGATACTTGACGATCTGGTTCATTCATACTTGTTTTATGTAGGTATTATATTTGAAACGACTTTGAAATGCTCTTGTAGGTTTTTAAAGCGTATATTAATGCCACAAAATTCAATTAACACACATTTACAAATTGCCTGTCTGTTTTAAAACTTAGTACAGTTTATTTCTCACATAAATGTTTGATAGGTAGGTATAAGTATTTCAGATGTTTTTTAAAAAAAAAAATATCCAGAAGTAGCATAATGAGCTCTTGTTTCTAGTTTCAAGGTTGACTATCCAGCTTATCTAACGATTTAGCTTTTAATAATCATGTAAATTTAAGTAAGTACCCAATATAATACTCACAAATGTGACAGGTATTCGTTTTGCCAATTAACGTTAGCAACAGATTTGCATTAAATAGTAACAAATTAGACAGTGAACTAAAACACTGAACAGCCAACAAAAAAAAAACTGAAATCAAACGAGAACTGAAGAAGGCAACCAGTCGCCATTTTTCGGTATTGTTAAAATGTTAAGTGATATCTTTTCATTAACGATTTGTATCTGTCAGACATACTCCTTCACTACATGTCGCAGTTGTAGATATTTTATGGCGTGTATGTAGTAATGCATGCAGATGTATTTAAATTAACAAAATTATAGTTTTTTCTTGAACTTTACTATACCATTAACCATAATATGTGAGTCTTAATTTTAAGGTTTATACTTTAAAAGATTTCGCCAACACACCATTAGACTGACAGTATCTTTAAACAATTGACCAACCGGTTACAATAAATATATATGATTTGGCTTTGTTAATTTTCTTGTTTCTGTCTTACTTATGCGTCGTAAAATAGATACGTTTGACGTGTTTTCTATTAGATATCCTTTTTCCAAATTTTAAGAATCTTTTACATAGATTTACAGCATTAATTTGTTGTGTAAATGGTAACGTGGGGCTTTCCCCCGTGGCGTTCCTGAATCCACAGGCCTGTAACCTGTAACTTGTTTTGCGTCATTTCAAGATCAGGTTCAGCATTGTAGGTTTGTACGGTTGTAAGAAAAACAAAAAAGCAAGATACTGATACAAAAGTTTTTTGCGAAAATTAATAACAAAAACTGACGCTTTAAAACATTAATAAAAAGAATATATTTTCAGTTGCTTATAAGTGATTTGGGTAGTGCAAACGTATGCACTTCAGACAGGAATAACGATTGAGCACTAGTCATTCATAAGGTAAATAAAATTTATTCTTTGGAAATAAAAACACTTTAGCGTGTTCTTCTAAAAGAAAAAATCATAACTGTTCTTGCCGGTCATTGCTTTATCACTGCTCGCTCTTGCAATTGGATACCTGGTTAGCATTAAATTTGTCATGATAGCTAATAATGCGACTAAAATAAATAATTTATTAAATTCAGAGGTAGGTACACAGATAAAACAATAATACTCACTAGATACAGACACCAAAGTTGATATCAGTATAAAAATGCGTGGAATAGCTGATAATGTGATAATTATTAGAGTTCCGATTATGTGCAAAATGTATATAATGCAAACATATTTCTAATACTTTCCAAATTTAAAATAAATGCATATTTTGCTAAAATTCCACTTATTACCTATCTGTTAAGACTTATCGTTCCTACCTGCTGTATTAACCCCTTGATACCAAAAAGGGTACCATAATATAATACAATTATTGTGTAGTGTAAACCTGCGTACGGACTGTTTAGGTAGGTATTGACTGGGGGAAATTTAGGGGTAGTGGCCGAGGTGTGTTTAGTTTTAAGACACAAAAACACTTTCAGATTGTATCAATAACATCAGATCAATTCGGATTTCGGACTATCAAACAAGCAACAAACATCTTTTTGAGTAGCAAGTAATATTAGTTCTAGTTAATTAGTGTGTATATACCTATAGCATTATTAAACGTATTATACAGTACGGATCTTTTTAATCGACATACACTGGTCCTTCGAGTTTTATATTCTGTGTAATCAATTATTGATCTATGTGGTACAGCAGTACACCGGCGGAAACAACAAAAAATTTTCGTCAAGAGAGCTAATCTCCTCAACACTATCGATTATATAATATTTAAAAGTTTATTAACTGCGGTACTAATTACTTTTTTATTGACAAACCTACTTACATTCCCATTTCGTATCTGAAAAAACATTCGCACCTGCTTTAAACAGGGTTTCAGAAGTTGCCAGACTAGAATACCCGAATGTAAATAAATTGATTGCGAATGTGTGGTCATTGATGAATGTAAAAATATTTTAAATAATTCTAATATAAAAAACAAATTAATTTATATAAATGGCAATTATATATTTATAACACTGAATGAAATTGTTGTCCTTGTGGCTAAGGAGAAAATTGAGTGTTCGAAAATTATAATAAATTCAGTTTCGTATTTAATAAAAATTCCGTATTTAAAAAATTAAATCACATGAACGGCATTTTAAAAGACCATGAACGAACAGAAAGCATTGAAATTCAGCTTGATCTCATACCGAATTTATATTTGCTCCATATTCATATGAAGCAGACGCAATATTTTTTTTTCATAAGCATATTTTAACAGAGCTACAGCAGTATTTTACGGTGGATAACTTTAGAAAATAGTTAAATCATATATTGTTATAATTTGTCTAATGATAATATTAAGAAAATGGGTACCTAACAATTATATAACTGAATACTAATGAGAACTACGTGTCTCATCTCAATCTTAAACGCATAAAATTCAATCTTTTGATATTATTGGATTAATTCGTTTTATATAATAGTTTCAAGTCGTATTAACTTCTAGGTTATGAGCTGACCGTATATTATTGCATGATGTTACATGATTCAAACGTTTAAACTCTGCCGTAAATGTGAGAAAATTCTAAGTAGTATATTCAATCAAAATCAAATCATAATTTCCATCTTTTTATAGTATCTAAATACCGAAAAAATTTCGTTGTTTAATTTGTTTGTATTAATGCATGAGGTAACAGTTTTTTTTTTTTTTCATTATTAAATTCATATGAACATAGACCTTTTTTGTTCTTTACTCTATTGTTTGAAATAATGACCTCTAAAAATCGTTATTACGTAAAAAAAATAAAAATGTTTTCTCATCGTTGCCTTGCAAACACTAAAATGCCATATTTTGTACATAACGGAAATGGAAAACAAAATCATCATGTCGTATAAGCAGTTGTAAGTTTAACTGCGATCTAATTGATCAATTAATTTTCCATAGGTTTACTGCTTCCTATTAGGTCAAAATTATCATAAATTCCGATGAGATGCTCAACCGTTCTTTTGTACAAGTGTTGTAGAAAACTAACCATTTCCTTACGTCGTGTGTTTCACTAAATACACAATATTTTAAGTTTTAAATCAAACCTTTAAATTTTGGTAAGATATTCTCTTTAAAAAAATATGCATTTCACAAATGAGTGTTGTTAAAGATAATAGTTTTGTTGTTGTTGCCTATGTTTGGACAATGGCAAATTCGGCCGGTCACTACGACAGGTAGAAGAATTCATGAAGTCAAAATGTAAATTCCGAAATTGCCGAAAATTGACTATGTAAATTTGAACGGAAAAATTGTTTTTGCATATTCATTGAAGAGAGCAATTGTCTTTCACATATTGCTTTATGTATTAGTTATTGAAATAAAAAGAATGTTAAACCACAATAAAACAAAGTTTTATCAAAGAAACTAGCAGTTTCTTTTAGTAATGCAATTAATAGAGGTGTATATTTACTTGCGAAACATGGACAGTGGGCGCGGCGGAAAAGAAAAGAGAAGCGTTCGAAATGTGGTGTTACAGACGAATGACGATACCGTGGATAGAGAAGGTTAGAAATGAAGAGGTATCAGAATGAGTATGAGAACAGAGGACTCTGGAAGTCAATAAGAAATAGGCGAGATAGGTTGGTAGGACATCTTCTCAGGCAAGGTTTATTCAGAGACATATTAGAGGCAGAAAGAGGAGTTAAGAGGAGTAGAGGTAGACCTAGATTAAATTACTGTTCGCAAATAGTTAAGAATGTAGGGTGTTCTAATTTTAGGGAAATAGGAAAGAGTGGAGGTGTGTCCAACCAGTCTTAGGACTGACAACCTTATTGATGATGATGATAATGCATTAGTGAATTAATTTTTGAATTAATTTTACCCATCACAGATAACCACAAACTAACGCGGGCCCGGGTTCGATTCTTAGCGAGGTAGTGACAACAACAATTTTTCCTGAGTAATTTGAGGTTATCTCTGGTGGGTCGAGTTAATTCAAAAATTCACTAATGCATTGAATTTAACCATACAAAAATTCAATGTGTTTCATAATTTGTGACAATTATTTTTTGTAAACCTTTTATCAATAAAAAATTATATTTTCTGAAGGGATGTAGATTCTTATTCAATTGAAACAACTGCAAGAGAGGTTAAACGTTAATTTCTCGTTGGATTTGTACTGTATATTTTAATGTGCTTTAAACAGGAAGGTACCGAGGTACTTGTTGCTGGAAACGTAGCAATTAACAAAAATGTCTCTAAAGCATCTGAAAATATTTCTTGAATATTTATTGATAATATTGATTCGATATTTAATTTTTCAAATACACTTCATAAGACTAGATAGTTAGGTAAGGTAGTTAGTCCTAAGACTAGTTGGACACGCACCTCCACTTTTTCCTATCCTGAGCTAATCTTCGCATTTCCCTAAAATTAGAACAACCCACATCCTTAACTATTTGCGAACAGTAATATAATCTTGGTCTACCTACACCCCTCCTAACTCCTGTTTCTGCCTCTAATATGTCTCTGACTAGACCTTCATGTCTGAGGTGTCCTACTAACTTATCTCGTCTATTTCTTGTTGAGTATAGGACTAATTTTCTGTGTGGAAGGGGGGGGCGTAATTTACAGCTATAATATTAATAAAGAAATTCAAACATAAACCAAAATATGAAAACCGTTTTCCGTAATTGAGAAACTAAGAACCTGAAAGATACCCCCGAAACAAACAGAAAATCTAAGAATTTTTGTAATGAATGTAATTAGCTTGTATGATTGCAAAAAAATAGGAATATTTCCCTATATAAAGTACATAAAATTTTATGATGAACACAGAAACTAAAAAACAGTGAGGTACGTTTGTAATTTTTGTTTAAAGTTTATTCAGGATTTGCAAAAAGACTTTTAGTTCGTCCAATTTAGGTACTATTTAGATCTTTGCAAAACAGAAGTAATTTTAACCGATGCGATGATCTTTTTGATTAATTAGTTTCCTAAAAATATTTTTCACCTGCGTCCTTGATTATCTAGCTACGAAACTGACTATCGTGTAAAGTAATATAATTAGAAAAGGGAAAAAAACTGTAGAAGCCATTTTTCTAAAGTGATACCTGTTTTTTAATGTACCTAGTGGTTTTTTCCCTTTTAAACTGTATGTTTGACATTTTTAGCATCAACAAAGTATAGATTATCCTTCCATCCCAGTTAATGTAAAAGCAAAAAATGTTTTCATCATACACGTTTGACTAATATTTGTACAATTTAATCGTGAAGTAAAATCGCAATGTTTGCTGAAGTTTTCTTTTAACCTTTGCTGGAGTAGATTTCCAAATGTCTTCATTGTTTTCAAGTATTTACCATGCAAATTTTCCATTCTATTTTATTTATAATTACATTCCTCATACTATTTTTCTTATTGCTTCGGTTTTAATCTTTTACGTTANAACAATGTCGTTAATCATAATAACGTCCTAGCATACAGTAGCTTCAGTTTAATTTGCCGGTTTTGGATTATAAAGGCAAAATTGAAAATTTTTTGCTTAATTATTTATAACTGAAACAACAAATCTACTATCCCGTATAGTATACCTACCAGAAGGAGGAGAATGGTATCCTTATCTTTCTGGGCTAGTACTTTATAAGATTTGTACACAGTGCCGGATTAGCCACGAAACAAGAGTAGCAAATGATCAACTATTATTTTATTTTTGTATCTGGTCATACCAAAAATCATGTTTCGCAGCGCACTACACGCAAGTTGGCAATACTGCTCAACAAAACGGGGATTTTTTCCAATAGTTTCTCCGTGCTAGTCGTAATAATCCGACCGATTTGAAAAGGGTTATATTGACCACCAAACTATAAGGAATGATCGATATTTACGTTTGGATGATAATAAAAGTACTTTCGATATGAACCATTCTTGAGAAAAGTGGTTTTGTAATTGTGTTGAGTATTGTTTTCTTACATAGATCAAAAAGTAGCGGTGACAGTGTGCATCCCTGTCTGACTCTTCCTAATATTTATAATAATCCCCTGGGAGTTTCCCCATCTCGTAACTGTGACTAACTAGCTAAAGCATACGATCTCTAACCCCTTATCCTACATGTTTTAGAATTTCCCCTTGTATCCCATCTACACCTGGCGCCTTATTATTCTTTAAATGTTTTAATGCTACATCGGACTCTTCTCTTATTATGGGATAACCAAGCTCATCTATCTCCACACTATCTTCATTCTCTAATATATCTCCTAATTCATGGCCTTCGTATAGGTTCTCTAAATATTCTTTCCACCTATCTGTCTTTTCCTCATTTTCTCTCAAAATGACCCCTGCTTCGTTTCTTATATTATTACTAATGTACCCTACATCTCTAAAATTCCTTTTAATTATATTAAAAGCCTTATTGGTTTTATCTACTTCAAACTTTCCTTCTACCTCTCTACACCTCATATCAATTCAGTGTTCCTTAGCTGCCCTACACTTCCTAATTATCTTCCACTTTATAGCATTATATCTTTCTTGACCTTCTTCGTCCGTCCTGTTTTTGTATTTCCGCCTTTCTTCTATTAGTCCTAAAATCTTGTTTTTTATCCAGGGTTTCCTACTTTTGTCTTGTTTAAGACCTAGTATTAGTTTTAATACAGTTCAATTCTGTCTCTATGTTCTTGACATTCATTTCTTTAGCATTTCGTCTGTCTTTGTACCTAGCATAACACGCGTTTCGTTACATTTTAGCTTTCCTAAGTCAATACGTCTCCTACCTTCCCTCTTTTTCAGAATTTTCAATTTAAGATTGGTCTTCATAACTGCTAAGTTAAGGTCGCTATCTATATCCTCCTGGATAACTCCTACAGTCCTTCATTCAATTTTAAATCTTTGCTTAACAAGTATGTAATCTAACTGATATCTCCCTAAATCACCAGGCATATTCCACGTACAGCGCCTCCTAATGTAATGGTTGAATAAAATATTCGTGACGTTTAAGTTATGTTTATCGCAAAATTCTACGACTACTACATTCCAAATTTGAATGGGCTTAGTTAGTCAACTCATATTCGCTTTGCCTGTTCGCTAAATTTATCTTAAGTTTCAAGGTATTTTAGTCATATAAGAGAGCAACTCTCCATGTTTTTATTAATTTTATTTGTTTAAAAGTGATTAATATTTTCCACCAAAAAATGTTTGAGCACTTGGAAATCAACTATTGGGTAATTCAGTTACATAAAACTGATAATTATTTAATAACAGGAAGTATACAAAAACCGCCTACAAATGTTTACTTCCATATCCACCGATAAAATTTACATTATAATCCATTGTTCTTGCTGTAAATGCAAAATTTTACACTTCTTCAAAAGTTGACGTGGGTTTCGATTAATAAGAAAATGTATTATAAGTGATTAGTAACGCAAACGTTTCAAGGAAATATTTGCGTGCAGTTTTTCTGGCGTGTCTTGTTAAGTCTTTTACTTGTAACAGCATTCCATGCACGATCGGACATTACCAAAAACGTTTTCTCCATGACATGACTTATTTTGATAAATGGCACATTTAAACATAATCGCTTTGTAAATTATGCATAATAGGAAACATAAACGAACAAACCTACATACATGGGTTGGCACAGGTAATGAGGAGACATGTGTATATGTTACGCAAGGCGCATAACTTGTTAGAATGTTGATACTTATAATTTAATTGTTCAAAGGTCACCTTTACTTTCCATCTAGTATTTAGTTCCCATGATAATAATACCATTGAGATTTTGTGATTTTTAAGCTCCCTTTTTAGATAGATTAATAACTAGAGTACGAGATCAACGGTTCCCATTTTTTTTCTACGGAACCTTTTCTGACCTACTCTTTTTTTGGGGAACTCCATCTCGATAATAAGGTGAACTCCTAAGATTTGGACACGCACCTCCGCTCCTTCCTATCCTGAGCTAAACTTCGCATTTCCCTAAAACTAGAACATCCCACAGTCTACTATTTGTGAACAATAATTTAATCTAGGTCTACCTCTACTCCTCCTAACTCCTGTTTCTGCCTCTAATACAATAGTTCCTAATCTTTTTAATATTGTTACCCCTGTGACCTATTAGTAAAACTGATTTTTACCCCGGCCTTAAAATGTTATCAATACAAACAACAGAAGCAAATACAAATATGTTTAATAATCAGAAATTGCACGTGTCTTACAATTTTATATATCTAAACGATAAATTAAGTAAAGATAGTTGGTGTGATGGTTGGTATTATTTTGCATTTTTCAAATTTTTTTATGTTAGCTTTAATTTCGCTTAAAGCGCATCCTCAGTCATATTTCACATTTATAAGGATTCCGGTCTTTGTTTTCAGTGTAACCAAAGTTGAAAAACCACTCTCACATCTATAGGTAGTGGAAAAGGGTATTACCATTTTTAAAGCTCTGTTAGCTAGAGCAAGATTTTTCGGCACCATCTTTTCACCAAGATCATAATTTTGAAATTCTACTCTGCAAGTAGTATTCTGGCGTAGTCCAAGATATTCCACTTTGGCTGCTACGTCTTCGTTTTTAATAATATTATCATCCGTAGTAAATGATCTTAATATCCAAGAACTGGACTGACGATTATCCATATCCGGAAAATATTGCTTCAGTGAGTTTATTGCAGCAGATAAATGCCGAACCACAGAATTTTCAAATGTGATCTTGTTTGGTTCAATATTTACCAATTGTGCATAAAGTTGTATAAACAGCGACATATCTATAATTTTATATTTTTACTATCTAGCTACGTATTTTAGGTCTTAATTATTAGGTTCTTTGTTACCCCCACAGAATAATTGATTTACCCCCACGGGGGTAATTACTCCCAGGTTCGGAATCACTGCTCTAATATGTCCCTGACTAGATCTTCCTGTCTGAGAAGGTGTCCTACCAACCTAACTCGCATATTTCTTATTGACTTTCATAGAGTCCTCTGTTCTCCTATCCATCAATCGCTGAACTTAAAAACTTTATTGTATGTACGTATGTATATAAAATGCCCATTTTGACTAAAAGTAGCATTAAAATTAGGTGTAATTTCCCATGTCAGTCAATTGAATTGGAATATCTAGAACAGCAATCAGTCAAATTCTGAATTTGTTTTTATTGTAGACGCAAACTGACAAGCTCGTCTGTAATTTGTAAGTCGATACAAATGGAAATAGGAACTGTGGTAACCTTATCAATGACTGCAGAATATACATTTTTAATTGTAAGTTCAACACAAAGGTCATTTAAATTTGAATCATTCGATTCGAATGTCTATTTTAGAGAGGATGAATTCTTAATGTAGACCAAATTCTCATTTAGATGAGGGTAAACATTCGTAATGTTATTGTTCAGCACATTCAATCCAGAATCCAAATTTGGTTTTTATCGTTAGAAAAGATATATTGTCTCTCACTGTAAACTTAGTTGTTGGTTATTCACTTTAAGAATCTGCTGATTACGTTGAGTTTATCGAATATATCGGTCAAATAAGTCACTTTCATTATTCATTATTCGTCATGCAATACAGTTCGACATGACTTACGGACGATCTTTCTCCGCTTTAAATGCATTTTAGAAAAACGAGCCGGATTTTTCAAATAGCAGTTATCTACAACTTTGTCGGAAAATGTTCTTATATTTAATGTTAGCTTAATCGAAACTCCTTCGAGTTATGAAGTCCATACACTGCATCTCATGTAGGAAGTCATGACACCATCAACTTTAGTCTAAGATTGGCCCAAAAGTTTCCAATATTGGACCAAGCTCGGTCCACGATTTATTACGCTTGTTTTTAATGTTAGTCATGTATGTTCTGTGTTGTTAATTCTTTCGCAAAATTATTGGTTTTTATTACGCCAGCATCTATTGATGATATTTGATAAAGAAAGACTTCACTTAAACATACATACAATTTAGACATCTTTTTAGAAGTGAGTTAGTTTAATATGAAATATTATACTGAAAATTCAATTTCTGAATTTTTTACCCACTACACGCTACCTCAAATTAATGAGGGAAAAATTGTTGTTGTTGTCCCTCATTAATTTGAGGTAGCTTGTAGTGGGTAAAAAATTCAGAAATTGAATTTTCAGTATAATATTTCATATTAAACTAACTCACTTCTAAAAAATATCTAAATTATATGTATGTTTAATCATAGTATATTCAGTATATAGTTACATCAGTTCGACGGATCGTTAACCTTGTAGGTCGGTTGGTCGTGGTTGCTGTTGTCACCTCTCGTAGTTTAGTGGTCAGAACATTGGTGCGTAAAAGCCATAGGTCCCGAGTTCGATTCCCGGCGGGGGTGTGACAACAGCTATAATTTTTCCCTCATTAATTTGAGGTAGCGTGTGGTGGGTAAAAATTCAAAAATTGAAAGACTTCACTTCGATTTTCTTCTTCAAAAGTACAATTTTTGTCTAACAAAAATTGTTTTAATAAAATTTTCTATTGATTTTGTATTTTTATTGTGAATAATAGGTAAACATAATAATTACATTTTATAAAATTTATATGTAGGAAATTTGTATTTTACTGAATATTGCACAATATATCATAGTCTCGATATTTGGAACTTGACTCGTATTCGGTACAGTATTGATTGATTAATATTTTGTTACCAAGTATTGGACATAGTTTGCTGAAAAGTTAATTTATCGAATCTTGCCACTTGGAGGTTGACCTAATTGGTCTAATATTGAAGAACCTGTAGGCACTTGGGCTGTTCAGTACCTTCTGGATAGGGTTATTAACTCAAAAATTCAAAAAGTCCGGAGATCGTTCGAATGTACAAAGAAAAAGCACATTCGTTTTGGATAGTTAAAAGATAATCAAGTAGTAAATAGTTTATTTAAGTATAATAATACAAACTCAAGTATTCAAAATAATAGCGTTGCAGGGCTCATATTATACTCTACGTAATTACATTGTGTCATTGTGTGTGACATTCTATAAGAACATTGTCAACAAAGGAACAATAAAATTTTGTTTTTTATAGAAATTGAAATACCCTGAGATTATTTTTTTTTAACTGGAGTCTGGAGAAAACTTTCTCTGGAATCTTCGGACTAAAACTGGAGAGTTGGCAACCCAAGTACCTACTGGACTTGTTTTCTAACGCTTAAGTACCTACTGAACCCTGGCATTTGAAGATTAGCTGAACATTGGTCCAATATTGACAAATTCATGCTTATGTAGTTTCACACTACTGGTTCAGGTTTGGACCTGTCGTCACCTCGGGTATATTTTCTACACGGGATAAGGTATACCTCCATAAATTCTAGTAGGTTAATAACGGAAGAGTATCAATCTGTCTTCGGAATATTTTTTTGCGGTGAAATGAAAAAACTATTAAGGGAAGAAAAAGTAGGGAAAGAGCGAATATATAAGATACGAGGCGAAAATTTCGAAGAAGTAGATAATTTTAGGAATCTAAGAAGTTAGATAAGCCTGGACGAAAGGAGTAGTAGGGATATAAAGTAGAGGATAGCACAGGGTCGAGTCGCCTTCAATAAAAAGAGATCACTTCAATGCTCATGAACGGTCAATTTAGAAATTCGAAAAAGATTGTTAAAGGTGTATGTTGGGAATGCGGCGTTGTACGAGCGCCAAACATCGACGAGGGGCGCGGCGGAAAAGAAAAGGTTAGAAGCGTTCGAAATGTGGTGTTACCGGCGAATGATGACGATAACGTGGATAGAGAAAGTTAAAAATGAAGGGGTATTAGAAAGAATAGGAGAACAGAGGGCTGTATGTCAATAATAGGAGAGGTGGGTGGGTAAGGATACCTTCTCAGGCATAATGGTCTAGTCAGAAACATATTACAGACAGAAACGGGAGTACCTAAGGAAGGGTAGAGGTAGGTCCAGATTAGATTACTGTTCGCAAATAGTTAAGGATATGGGTTGCTCTAGTTGTACAGAAATGCGAAGATTAGCTCAGGATAGGAAAGATTGGAGGTGCGTGTCCAACCTGTCTTAGAACTGACGACCTTATAATGATGATGAGGTTAATAGTAGTCCTAGAAAAAAGCTTTATATATGTCAATTATGTTCAATTTAAAAAATTATGATCATAACGATGTTCTAAAGTCCTACCTGTAGTTGCTTTGCGTTTTTCATGCAAAATAAACTCCTTTTCGGGGTTTCGTTTAGTTCGACGCATAACTAAAATGCGAGAAATTGAAATCTATTTAGGTTTCTAGGCAAGTAATAGTTCAGAAACCATTGTGGGAAACCTTTTTCCTTTTTAGTTTTTTAATGTGATACATAATTTTCCAATTACTAACAAGTAATAATTAAAATGCATTGCAACACAATCCACAACTATTATCAAACCATATTCGTTTTTAATTTGTATATGTAGGTATGCAGGTATCGTAGGTATGTCTTACTTTCTATACAAATTGTTAACTCTTATTTAATCTTCGTAATCCAATTACATGCATATTAAGTAAAGTATTTGGAGTACTAAATCCATTAAAATTTTTCGTTACTGACATCCTGGTGGCCGAAAGACATTCTTAAGCACTGCGAACAGGTGCCAGAACAATATATCAGTTTACATGTACATAGTTGAGCTCATTACTATCTATTGTAATCCTATATGGAAACACTGTACGTGACAAGTCTTCCTAATGCTTAATCGGTTTTATAATCTGGAATTTTATCTGTGATACATTTTGTAATGTTCATCTATTGTGTATTACATTTTATTACATCACCTGAATTCATTATTATATGTGTGTGATACTTGCGTTTAAAATACAGATACAAAATAAAAAATACCTATTTTTTTAAATTATTAACTATTATTTTGTTCGATTATGGTAACGTGCCCATCACGTTGAGGTGAGCTACGCCGGGATTAGTTTCAGCAAGTAGATATCCATATTTTTAAATGGACCTTGTTGGAGCATACGTAATCCTCAAATGTAGCATCGTACTACAGATGGCGCTCACCACGCCATTTGTGGTATTTTCGAAAACGAGCTGTTAAGATAGCAGGTGAAGGTTGGTCTGTGTTCTGTCGGAGCTGTCTGCGATGCGCTGATGAGATCCAAAAAGATCGAAATCGCGATCCGCGCCTGGCAGTTTCGACAGAATACAGAACACTTCGAATTATTTTGACCTATTTTTATCTTGTATTTAAATACTTTTTGAGAAATGCATTTTGTATTTTAGTTTTGCTAGTATCACCGATCAAACATATAAAATGATGAATGAAAACTGCTCACATTGAAGGTATTAGAAACTTGAAAAGGGGATAAAGAGACATTCCATGAATGCCTTCTAATTCTTTAACCGAAAAGAGCCCAAAAAAATGTAAATTCCTTGGAAATAGATAATCTAAAATATTGGATCGATATTGTTTTCCGGGTTCAATGTCATGGTCCAGGGAATTTTAAAGTTCCAAATTGATATCAGCACCTGTCAAACCACCACTTATCGTAACATTAGCAAGGAACTATGAAATTCTATACTTTACGACAAAACAATATCGAATTGATATACGCCAGCTGTGTAAAACTGGAAAGTACAAGATATTGTAATGTGCTAATAAATGCGTATAAACCAAAATTCTTAGAAAACGATTCGAAAAACTTCACTCATTGAAGCTAAAGAAACTGAATTCCATTTCTTTCTCTCATTACAAAGTGTAGAAGATCGGAAACAAAATGGGGTTATAAATATTTTGATATAAAATAATTGATGTTGATTTTACATCAATAAAATTATTTGCAACCCTATTTTGGCTCTTTTGGATCTTTCACGTTAAACCAACTATTTTGGTGTCAGTGTCTTTTTTCCAATTAAAACGGGTGACAAAGACAAATAAGGAAGCATATAGAAAAATTATTTGTTGCTGAACTGAAGAAACTATAACATAAAGATAGAAAAAAATATATACCAATCACTTCAAACAGAAAAATATGAATCATACTTAATCACTTTTTATGGGGGTGAGACCGCCACGAACTTTTTATGGTACAGTGGTGGGGGAGACCTCCTCTTTCGATCCCACGAAGGGGGTGGGGGCCATCATCTAGACCTTTACCACTTTATTTTTTTTTAATATACAACAGATAAATTCTATTTTTAAATAAAGAGTAAATTTTCACTTGTTGAACCTTAGTACTGCATAATGTAAAAATGACATATATTAATTTTATAATACGGGACACAGGAATGTATTATGTATTTAAATTTTATACTTGAATATCGTAGAAGCTCATTTGTTTTTTTGCACAATCACAAACGTTTTTAAATCATTAACCCTACAAATGCATCTAATTGTAAGGGTACGGGTTACCGAGCGTTTTCAATTATCCTTCTGCAATATAAATGTTGAATAACTTGCCTTGTCGAATGTTCAAACAGAAAAGTGATCCTGATTGTGTGTGTACTTGCATATGTAAATTTAGATACACGTGTACATACACCTACTTATATTAATAGGCTCGTGACCTTAACCTTGTATAATATTGTACTTGATGTGGATCGTTAAGATTTCTGTACAGACCACATTCATAAAGCTATAATAGACAATAATTGGAATTTCGAAAATGACACGATGTTAATGAAACTATCATCATCATCGTAAGCTCGTCAGTCCTAAGACTAGTTGGACACGTACCTTCACTCTTTCTTATTCCGAGCTAAACTTCGCATTTCCCTAAAACTAGAACAACCCACATCCTTAACTATTTGCGAACAGTAATCTAATCTAGGTCTACCTCTACCCCTCCTAACTCCTGTTTCTGCCTCTNCAAAACATTAGCAAAAGAAGATAAAATTTGGAAGAATATATCTTTATAATGTTTTCCAAAACTAAATATTTTTGAAAATAGTTAATTTTCCTAAAATTGGTTTTTGGTGTTCAGCCCGTAAATATTGTGTCTGCAGATTTTCGTTATTACTTATTTCTTCAAGAATGGCATAAATGTGAAAAAGAAAACTATACTAATATTATCAGTAGGAACAGAAAGTACTCCCCTTTGTAACTAATCAAAATAAATATCTCCAACGCAAGAGCCTTTATTGTTTATTATGAGCGAAACACAATTGTTGCAAGTTATCTTTTTATGAACAGAATGAACTGCAAATTTTTAAGGAGTCATCTAAATTACAATAATTCTCTTGTAATTTAGGATATGTTAAAATCACACCCAAAACATTACCGGCAGTAGATACTTTTTTTTACTGTTTTTATAATGTCACTTTCGTTAAAGTGATGTATGTAAACTGCAGAATATTTTCGTATTTCATCATTTTTTTGGGTATAAAAATAAAGACATACTTGTACTTACATTTTAAAGACGATTTATAATTTGAATTGCAACTGGGAACACAACGGAGAGGCATTTTGTTAAGAAATAAACCAGAAAATTTGCAACTAAAACACACAATCTGACCTAAGACATTTTCACTTCTTTCACTTAATAGTTAATATTACCTTCTGCAATTAAAAACTGTATCCAAAGGTATTAATCACTAAAACACACTATAAGCATCCTTATTCCGCATTTATTGCACGATATTTCCGCTAAAATTTAAATATTATAGAACAACGAAAGAACTACCAACAACCAATGTATTAGTTGTAACTCTCATTAACTGGGAAATCCTGGGACTCCCACAGTGTTGTCAAGTAAACCTTCAGCATGGCTTGTAAGTAGAGACGGCTGTGGTAGTACAAAAAATATTTAATTGAAAAAAGTATTTTGAAAATACGTATTTTGTATTTAGCATTTATAATACAAACGGGAAATCTATTTTGTATTTTACATTTGAAATAACAAATCAAAAAAGTATTTGCCACTATTTTTAAAACGATGCGATTGATAATAATTGGTAACAGTGAATGGTTAATTAATTTCTTATCATATTGAAAGTCGGCTTTGACTCGGTTGGCAACTTGCACATAATTGAAATATTTTCCTAATAATAAACGGTAAAAGAGATTTCTTACTTAAGAGTATGACAAACAATTGTATACTGACCTCAGGAAGAAAGTACGTCACCTTGCTTGCATATCATTATATGCGGAATTTGCATATTTCAGAACAAAAATACGTATGTATATTGCTTCCAGTTTCAATTATTTAAATTTTTCCGGGCTAAGGAAACACCGCTTGTTGCTAATCATACCATAAGTTGCTATTTCTCATCAAAATTAGTTTTTAGGCACGAAGTGAGTGTTGTCGTTCTCGTGTATTTCTTTTATTCACCTATTGCAATGTGGACCACAAAAAAATCGTTATTGTTTATTGATTCGTTTAGCTATGGATTGGATTTGGTTGTTTTATTTACTTTTCCTCAAATCAAGTGCCGGTCATAGCACCTTTTGCACCCTTCAGAGTTTTAGTGCCACTTGCGAACAACAATAAGTAGCCTTGGGTTGACCTGGAAATTATAACTTCATTTGCAAACAGACAGTAAGTTATTTAGCCTCTGTTATATAGGGGTTCCATCTATTCGGAGTATATCTTTAGTATAGGTACATCTTCCTCCCGTGCTCGTTTTTTTGCCGAAAACAATCCTTTCTTTACTTCAATGAGAGCCATATCCGGCTTACAAGCATGTGGTGTCACTGACATTACTTCAGAAAATAAATATAATGAAAAGAAATATCATTCCCGCAACGCAAAATAAAAAGCAGCATTTTAGATGTATTGATTTTCTTATTATTTTAAACGCCCTGAAATTATTAAACATAGAAAGATTTTATCATTGAAATTATTAGTCTTGCTACAGGTGAGGCCAACATGAATCCAGCTACTTTTAATGCACTGAAACCACCTAGCTGAGAGCTATTGTAGTTAATGAAAGTATCAATACAAATTTGGATAACCAATTCGAAAAAACTGTGGCACCTACAGCAAACAATTAACTTTTTTTTTCATGAAAAAAGTTTTACTATGAACGGCCAGTTTTAAACGTTACACGGAATACTATTCCAAATAGAATCATCTTCAGACTTTAGGAAAAAGTTGCTTTCACCCAATCAATCTACACGATTGTAGGATGAGGACAGCAAATAGTAAATAGTGAACGAATACTGAAATAAACTATGATTAAATTATTAAAATTAGATGATACATTCACGTTTTAAGTAAAAACCTTTTGAACTGTGACATATACCTACAGACTGGAACAATTAAAAAGACGTGACCAAATAATTGATTAATCAACTCCCTCAAAGTATTCGAAATTTACGGAAATATGCGACTTACCTACAGTGGCAGATCTGAAGTTCTAGCCGCTCTGGCCCTAGGTCATGTGCCGCCCCTTTCTCAGCACCCATCATTATCGACTACATACATAATTCATGAATTTACTTTATTCCCACCTTTAATTGATTCAGAAAATTGTTTAATTAAGAGCTACCTTATAAAGCTACTTTATAATTTTTTCCGAGGTTTCAGGGATGATTGGTCATTTAAATAAAATATTTAAGACGGTTTTAAGTTTTGTTTTTAATAAAATAAATGTTTCACAATGTGTTACAGAACTCGTCTGTACTTAAGCGCACCAAAATCATTAATTAATTCTTCGCAATGCAATTTGCTTAAAAAATCAGCTTCTGTGGTAAGCAAAGCAAGATTGTTTAACCTCTGCTCCGTCAATGTTGTGCGTAAATAGTTTTTAACTTTGCGCTTATTTATACTTTGATACACAAAAATAGTGATTTAGGAAAATTATAATCATACGGTACGCGAGCCTTTAAAATATTAAGATACTTTGCATTTGAGTTATTTCTTGTTAATCTTGTTATCATCAGTGATTTTTTTTGGCCTTAATATCTGGCCGCCCTAGGCCCGGGCCTACTGGACCTTAGGGCAAATCCGCTAATGCTATCTACCATATATCCTTTACATAGGTATGCTTCATTTAATACTAGCGACCCGCCCCAGCTTCGCACGGGTGCAATGCTGATACTAAATATGTATATTTTTGTCTTTATATACAACATTCACAGTTTTTTTTGTCATTAGACAATACAAACCGGCCTCCCGGCCGGTACCGCCGCAACCGCTATGTCCTTACATTGTAAATCTGTAATATCTTCGAAAATATTCATGTAATTAGATGCTGTAAAGGGCCATGTTGATCTATATCAAATGAACAATGTATTTAAGGTACTTAATTGGATAAAAATTAATGCTGTATTGCTTACAATCGCTTCGTAAATAAGTCATTATTTCTCATAAAAAGTAAAGGATAAAAATGGTTATTGTGGGTTATCCCTAAGAGATAGAC
>NW_020442463.1:1450693-1456970 GCF_000699045.2 Agrilus planipennis | reverse complement strand
TTGATAGATGTGTTCAACTCTGCTGATGAACATTTGAAATTCACGCATGAACGAGAGGTAGACCAGAAACTCTATTTCTTGGATGTTGAAGTGGTGAGAAAAGACGGCAAACTATTAACCAATTGGTATCAAAAACCAACGTTTTCGGGCTGGGTTCTAAACTATAATTCCTTCTATCCAACTCACCAAAAAGCAGCAATGGTCTACAATCTCGTTGATAAAGCATTTAAATTGTCTGAAAAGCCTTAAATAAAACAAACATTCAAAAAGTCAGAGATATTTTGTCAGCTAACAGTTACCCAAAGAAATTTGTCAACAAACATATCGGTAGAAGAATTAAATTCCTTAGTGATAACTTGAACAATGCTAGTGTTCCACATATCAACTCAACTATCAAAATTGATTTTAATGTTGTAAACTCGTTACACAACAAACTAAACAACGTTATAGACAAAACGGTCAGAGAACACCAGACACATTTATCAAATTGATTGTGCAGATACTAATTGCAATAGTGTATATATATAGGTCAAAATTATAGAAGATTAAAAACTAGAATCAAAGAACATAAAACAAACATTTCACAAAAACCGGAACGTCATGCAATAGTCACTGAACACAGAATAAACAATAATCACGATTTCAAATGGGACGTTAAAATTTTAGAAAAAGAACATAACGAGAAAAAAAGATTAATTTCAGAAATGATACATATTAAGAAAAACAAAAATTGTATTAATTCGCGGACACTGATAATTTGAATAATGTGTATGTACCATTGCTTGCGAGAGAAAACCAGCGCTTTACAAACCTTGCCTCTTGACGTGTCGATAGTTTGACTGTAAACACTACCAAAAACTGATTGTGATAAATTTATTTATTGTTACTATTTATTAAAAAAAACAAAGTTTGTTAATATGAAAACCTTTGTTAAAACCAATTGTGATACTAGTCGGCATTAGATGTAAGCAATGATAGAAATTCGAGGTATAATATTTTGTTTTACTACTTTTGTCAAAATGTTGTGATTGAAAAATGGAAACTTACTATTGTAATTTTAAATTTTGTAGCTTGAAAATGACTGAAATAGACAGTCGAAACGTCGCTTTTACAATAAAGAAAGTTCAAATACAGAACACATCGTTGGTTAATTGGCGAGATTAGAGTCATTTTTCACAATTTGAATTTTGAATACCAACGAAATTAGATTCAATTAATAATACAATAAGTGTTTGTTTGGTTTTTTATATAAGTAAATGTATTCGCATTAGTAGCGTTTAATTTCTTCCACTAAATGGCGTATTTGCGTGATGTCGTAGAGTAAATAGTACATCATCTGGCACCGTATCCGTTTTCGACAATTTAAAAAGCCGTAAACATGTTTGCTTAGAGTTATTTTTCTTATCAAATACGTTTGTTATACAGATGCGAAATTATTTATAATCTTTTTATAGCTTTTTTTCAGTCTTTGAAGTCACAATGGTGACAATGTTCAAGTACGCTATAATGTATTGCTGTCATAAAGTAGTAGACCAGCGGAATCAGTCAAAATGCATAACATACTAACATATTAACAATTGGAGGAATGAAAAATTCGGTAGATGTATTTGTTAGAAATATGCCACTGAATCTTATCCCATTTTTAAAATTCGTAAAAAAGTACTTTTTTGAACGTAGTTTTATGATTTTTATTCATCACCGTCATAAGACTTTCAGTCCACTCTTTTCTATCCTGAGCTAATCTTTGCATTTCTCTAAAACTAGAACATCCCACATCCTTAACTATTCGTGAACAGTAATCTAATCTAGGTTTACCTAAACTCCTTCTTAACTCCTGTTTCCAATAAGTCTCTAATTCTAACTTATTGTTCCTGCCTGTGAAGGTGTCTTATCTCGCCTATTTCTTATTGACTTCCGTAGAGTCCTCTATTCTCCTACTCTTTCTAACACCTCTTCATTTCTTTGTCGTCGCGCTCACCGTCCATGTTTTGTACCCGTACAGCGTTATCCTCCAGACATATACCTCTAACAATCCTTTTCGAATTTATAAATTAACCGTTCGCGATGACAAAAGTGAATTCTTTTTGTTGAAGGCAACTCGACCCTGCCCTGCCCTATCCTCTGCTTTATATCTCTACACTCCTTCCGTCCTGACTTATGTGACTTCCTAGATATCTAAAATTAGCCACTTCTTCTAATTTTTCGTCTCCTATCTTTATATTCGCTCTTTCCCTACTTTTTCTTCCCTTGCATACCAGTATTTTAGTTTTACTTTTATTTATTTTCATGCAATACTGTTTTGTCAATACCGCTTCCATTTTATTTAAAGCTATCTCTAACTCCTCCTTGCTAGATGCTAATATTGCTGTACCATCTGCAAATCTAGGCATACTAATCTTTTGCCCCTGTATATCTATCCCTACAGTCGTCCTGTCTTTAGTGGTATTGATCGCATCATGAAGACATAAAAATTTTACTGCATGTAGATGATAAAAACTTCAGATGTATTGCGTACAAATTCGGTTCGTAACTTGTTTAAATAATCGCTAAAATCGGTCGAAATGATCTAAAATTTTCACGTCGAGAAAAACGGTTGAAACTCTCAGATCGCGTAACTTTTATTACCTGAAAATTGCCTTAAAATTTTCATAAAAGAATGTCGTTTAGTTAACGAGAAATTTTTTATTAAAAGCAATCGAAATTTGATAGCAAAACGAGGCAGTTCTTGTTGATAAAAATGGTTGAATCAGTTGAACCATTTTTTTTGTTGAACCATTTGTTTCAAAGATACTTTGAATGAAATTGAAAAAGACTTTGTTAAGTGTACTGGATTTTTAACTATGGCTTATTGTAAAGAGCTTTATAATAAATTATTAGTAAAAGTTTGAAACATTGATATTCGAGTAACTGGTATTTTTACACAAATTTAAAGGAAAATACATAAGTACGTTGGGCCTGGTTGATTGAGGGCAGATATAATTTTTTCTTTGTTAAATCTACCATTTATTTGTTTATTAACATTAACAGTTGAAATTTTGGCAACTACTAGTTTAAAACTTAATTTTTTTAATTTAAAAATGTGACTTAAGAGGAGCAACTTTTATAAGGAGTAACTGCCTAATAATTTGAGTTACAAAAAAATTTGTAGACTTAGAAGGTTGACTGGAAAAAAAACTTGGCTGCTTCATTCCTACCAGCCAGTAATGCTGGTGGGCAGACAGTCCCTCTGGACTACGCCGGAAGTAGGGCGGAAGACTTACTTCAGTCTCCTTTCAGGAATCATAGGAATGGGTGGGTGGTGGATCGGGTAAGAAAGGTGAGACGGACGAAATGAAGACAGCAGAGAATGAAAGATTATCTGCGTATAACGTAATCTAGAGGAGCGGGGATAAAAAAGGATAAATACTGGAAAAAATTGTTGAAAGGATTATTATATTATATAACAACCTGAATTACACAAAAATCGTTCAGTTGCGCGATGCAAAAATGTTATTCAGCCGATCTTGTGACATTGTCGACCTTAAATAAATGAATTCTGGTATAAGGCCCCTACTCCATTCGTACCGTTGTAAGAAATCCACAACTTCTCTTCAGTTATTTACTTACCCATTTTGTCTTTTTAAAAGATGCCGAAACATGTAGTTTAAATATAGCTTTATAGTCTTTAAGATCCTGAACATTACTCAACTGGTTTCTTAAACGTAATTTCTTTGTTTATTATTATATCACTTTAAACACTTTTTATTACTTCTCACTTAAAGTTTTATGAGCATAATAATATCATCTTGGCTTGCTAATTTCCAAGATGTTTCGTTAGTAATAAAAGTGGCAAAACAAAATTAATAGGCGACATATTATGCTTGCAATGATTTATTAAAATAAAAGAATTAACAACGTCATTCACAGGTTTGTCTTTGTATGTACAGTAATTGTTTTCCTTTAGTCGTCGGCCGGTTTTTTTCTTTTTATTACGCTGATGATTTTTCTTCACTAACGCTTGTGACTCCGGACGCTGTCGAAGTGGCGTCGTCAGCGGGTCCTGCGCAAGACAAGGATGGGAATTTCTTGTGTAATGCCTGCTTGTATTTAGGGTGGCTGAAATTTAAAAAATAATATTAAATCAAAGATAAGTCAACAACTATAATCGAGGAATTATTGCCTTTTTATGTATAGAGTTTTCGTTATCTTCATACCTAATCAATTAGTTTTCTTTTTTAAGTTATTGTATTTCTTTTGGAAAACAAATATCTTGCAGAAGATTTTATTTGTCTCTATTGCCTAATGCATACCTGTCCTCAAAATTATTATGTTCGCCTGCAGTTCAACTGTTCGTAACTTTTTTAAATTGCAACTGTACAAAAAATCGTGACGACAAGTAACAAAAGCAAAAGTTTAAAACACAAAAGGCTTAAAAAGGAACATTTTCAAACAAACTTTTTAAACACAAATTCCAAAGTATCAGCAGTAAATATTGACAAGAGCTGAAATAAGATAAATCAATGATTCTCGTTGCTCGGGAACGCGATGCGAACAAAAACGAGAAGAAAACTATGAATGATCCAGAAAAACGTAAACTTTATAGAAGATAAAGGTAAATACAAGAAGATTAACCCATACAGTTGGAATAGCAAATACATAGAACACCACATAAAAGATAGTTGGAAGAAAACTGCCGTGAAATGGAAGAACTGAATAATAAACATGATGATGATGATGATGATACATAGAAAATTGATGAAATTAACTGGAAACAAAAAAAAAGAATGGCAGTGGTCACAAGAAACATCCGAGGACAGGTCCAGTTAATAGAAGATGATGAAAAACAGGCTTGAGAGAAACACATCAAAGAAAATAGACAATACAACAGCTAAGTATTCTTAAATAAGAAGTGGAGTACGTATGTCATAAAAAATTCGAAAAAAAGAAAAAATGGCACGATTTGACAATGTTTCAATGGAGTTTTAAGGCCTTGGATTCGTTTTACAAAATTATCAACAAAACTTATGAAATAGAGAAATTTCCAAAAGCCCCCCTCCCTCTTGTCTGATTTCGAAAGAGGCACTTGGCCCTCCTGTCCCCTTCGTTCCGGAGTCATTAGAAATAGGTATTTACTTCCTTTTTGTTTTTATTTAAGTTTATTTATTTTTTTTTCTTTTTACTAGTGTTATTTATAGATATCCGAATATCGATATTTTTCATAAACCAGGTGTTCCGTACAAGTTATTTTGTTTAATCGTTTACAGTTTAAACATCCCATAAAAAGTTTCACTTCTAACGGTGTTAATATTTAACTGACCATTATTTTTATTTATTAAGGCTTTTATATAATTAAAAAATTTCATATAATCATTACAAGCCTTCTTTTTTACTGAATTTAAGGTTGCACAATGTATTACAGTTAAAATTCACTATATTATAAGTTGTAAAATAAATAAAAAATAAAAGAAATTTGTTCTGTTTTACAAATGGGCAATTAGCATTCGGTACTCTCTAGTATATTATTTTGGTATAATTAAAGACGTGTGAACTCTTTTCACAAAAAGGAAAGCCGGTAACAACATCGATAAAATTGGGCTAATCGGAACAATTAGCACTTATTCAGATATCTTCCTGCCCTGGCGGGTCGCTCAAATTCAGCTTTCGGTCGAAACAATATGTATGTTAATAAGGTTAGAAGAACGCAAACTCCTTGAAAAATGTAATCACTTTTTTAATTTTTATAAAACGTACGCTTAAAGTCTCGATTATTCTGTCAGACTTGACATAGGAAAATTTGTCTTATTTTGTTTTTTATATTCTTATTTTTTTTTTTTTGATCTCTCAATGACTTGTTCTTGACCTCCAAGCTGCTAAACATGAACTTACTCACATATTATTAAGTTCTTCAAATTGCATGAATCGAAACAAGTTAATTGCGATACGAATTCTATAACTTCTCATTTGTACTTAAGTCACTTAGTCACTAATACTGCAGCAAGCAGCTTTAATGTAAAATATTTTTAATTCAATTTGTATGAATAAATCGAGTAAAAAAATATTATAATTGTGCACTAAAACTATTTTTTTTCGAATTAATTAATTCTTTTTATTATTGGAAAATTTTACAAAATAATAAAAATTATTAAATTATACTTTTATGTGTTTATGTGTAAAAATAAGCATAAGTAGTGAACACAGGAACCTATGGAAAATGCTTAATTAAACATTAGGAAATACTACAAATGGCGTGGTGAGCGCCATCTGTAGTACGATGCTACATTTTAGGATTACGTATGCT
>NW_020442463.1:1429257-1450484 GCF_000699045.2 Agrilus planipennis | reverse complement strand
CTGCCTGCGACGCGCTGATGAGATCCAAAAAGATCGAAATCGCGATCCGCGTCTGGCAGTTTCGACAGAATACAGACCACTTCGAATTATTTTGTTTTATAATAACATTAATAGGGAAATCCAAATTCACCATAACATACGGCGTGTTGTGTTTGAATTTGTCGAGAAAACTAACTGTACTGTTATCAAAACAATCGTAAACATGTACGTATATTAAGTAATTAGATAGTACAAATAAATAGTTACAAGAAGTTTCCATAATAGTAAATAATAATTATGGCTGGGATGACAAAAAAAGATGCAGGGTATCAAATTAACGCCTAACTTTTTTTTATAGAAATGGTCATAAATCGTGATTAACCTGGTGTAAGCCCCAACAACCTTCTTTGGCATGAGTGACTAAAAACAATCCAAAAATGAGTCGATATTCCGGACGTCTTTTTTCAAAAAGGTAAGTTTGATTCGTAACAAACGTATGCAACACCTTTGCATTTAGAAATAATTTTAGTTTGTAATATTTATCAGCCCCTACAATTTTTGTAAATAAGCACTAAAATTTTTCCCAACCCCTACAGTAACTAAGATCTTGTACTATAAATAAGGCTACCCTGTGTGTATGGACGTTATATAAGTAAACAATTTTAATAAATTATTAATTTATACGGTTTGTTGGAAGTAAGGACAAAATGTACGTCATTTTCATTAAACATTTAACCTTTTCTGTTTGTTGCGTCAAATAATTAATTAACAGCACCTTTTTAAATTTTTAATTAGTACATCAAGAAAAATTGCAAAAGAAGTGCGTTCGTTTTTCTAAATGTAATTGCATTTGAAACAATTTCAATTGCAAAGTTATTGAAATACGTGTCTCGAAACAATTATATTTTTGCTAGCTGTTTATCTTTGGAGGTTGCAAGCACAAACGTTTTCCGGCTCCTTGAATTAAATGTTGATTAATGTTGATCATGAGATCATAATGTTAAAACTTATTTTACGATGTACATCTCTCAATTGAAATTTTATTAGTTGATAATAGTACAAAAGTTAAATTAAAAATTAAACTGTTAGAACTCGCTTATTCTCGCGTAGCAAACATGCATGTATTTATGTTTGTCGCTCGGCTATTGTGTTTATGCCTTACGCGGATTAGCATAGAAGCATAGATGGCCTATCGAACTATTTTTTATTGACTCCTTCAAGGAAGTCAGTCTTTGTAAAGCCGTTGAGCTGATATCATTAAAAAAAGTGTACCTTTGGTTTACGTTATAATAAACTTTTCTCTCTAAAATATATCGCTTTTTGTTATTACAAATCCTGCATAACTATCAGCATAAATAAAATTGTTTTTTTTTCAATAATAATAATTAACTACAACAGTTAGTAATTAGAACAATATCACAGAAAAATTACTATTACGAAGGGAGCTAGATAAGGATGCACCAACATTGTTGCCGTTACTTTTTATTTTGTATATTAAAGATGCGAATAAAATTATAAAAGCCGGGATACCTATAGGGATAAACGTACAGGGACAAAAGATTAGCACGTTTAAATTTACGGTATAGAAATTAATACAAAAATATTGGTACTTTTGGAACTGATATGAAAATAGGAAATGAAAATCAAGAAGTAGTCCCGATTTTCGATATTTAGGGAGTCAGATAACTTAAGGTAGAAGAAGCGCTAGAGATATAGATCAAGAATAGTGCATGCAGTCAGTCCGTTTTTAACAAAAGAAATCGATTTTGTGTTAGAAATCGCGTGACTTAGAAATTTGCACACGATTATTTATTAAAGGCATATGATTATCGTTATCGGAGCTTATGGATGTGAAACAAAGAGAAAGTATTAAAAAGAGTAAGAGCAGGGCCGCAACAACCTTACGATTTGACTGGGTGCTCACCAAAAAAAAGTTCTCATCATAATACTATAAATGACTAAAAAAAAAGATCATTTCGACTGTTCATTTATGAACTTGAACTGAGTTATTATCTGAATCGACTGGAATTGATTGGGTGCCCAACCCAACTTGAGTGGGTGCCCAACCCAATCCGTGGGCCTCCCCTTGTTGCGTCCCTGAGTAAGAGAACAGAGAACGTTACGGAAATTAATAAGAAATAAGCGAGATAGGCTAGTAGGACACTTGCATGAAGGACCAGTCTGAGACATATTAGAGGCGGAAGCAGGAGTAAAGGGTGCCGGAGGTAGACTACTCATCGCTGATAGTTAGTGACGCAGTGAAATTTAAATCCGCCGTTTGTGTATATGATACTATACAATAAATACAAATACTGTCAGAATCTGAGATTTTCACGTAATGCCTAATTAAAATTGTTATTTCTTTTTGTTTTGTAGCAAAACAAGTAACTTTATAGTGAAATCTCTCTATGTTGTTTTTCTACTTATTTACTAAGAATTTCGATCAAGTAAGGGTCAAGTCAATCAATTCTTCATTTTTAGTATGTTGCCTCTTACACCTTGAAAGCCTCTCACTGCGTGTTGTTATTTGACAAATTCTAAAAAAGTTCGTCAAGACCGAAAAACGTGAATGTTTCAGTTTCGTCAATTTGCGTATGATATAAAAATAAATTTACATCTTTCTCCGATACGTAATTGTTTAATGTTTTGAATTGATAATTAAAAACACGAAGTTTCCAGAATAAAATTTTATTGATTTTCACTAGAATTTGCCTTCATTATGTGACGATTCAATTTGAAGCCGCAGATAATAGTTCTTGACGTTTCAGTTCTTTATTAATCAAATTATGATAAGTTTGAACAGGTTCTACATTTCTACCATTAAAACGTTAATGTTTTAATATATCAGAACTACCCGCTCATTGTGCAGTGATGTGGAATTATGACATTGCAGTAATTTATAGCACTCCGCTTCATTTCATGTATTATTTATTGTTAGAAAAGGGGTTCATGTTAATTCATCATTTGTTCTTGGTTCTTATTCAAATGAAATTTTTGGGTTAAACGCATAGGACTAATGATATCTATAGATTTTTTCCGAGGATATGTTTTAATAATATAAATTTTATATGTACATATATTACGGGTAAATATTTCAAGATGCATAGACAATTAGTAGTAGCAAAACCAAGACTGAATATGGAAGACTAAACAAAAAATTATTACTTCCGGTGAATTTATGAGTTAAATTATTTATTAAATAAAAGTATATATTCCAGAAAATTTCAATATTTAGGACAATTATTGTGTTGCTAAATAAAAAAATTTTTGCTTACAAGAATTATTAAAGAAAACGTATCAGATTAAATGAACAGGACCGAGACTACACATATCAGCAAGATCTAGATAAAGACTAGAAATGCTGACCAAGACTGGGACCGTTTTGGTCTTACTTTGTTCATCACTAACAATTTTGAAGTCTTTTACGATAACGCATATCTACTAATACATATGAATTTTTAGAAATATTTTTAGCACAATGGCCTGACGATAAAAAATTTTGTAATTTTGTCTTCCAAATTTCCTCTCTTCGGTTGTTGTGTTTAAATTCTTATAATTTTTGGTATAAGCCAAAATTCACGACGTTCGAATCTCTGCGGCTGCGATGGTCACCGAAGTATCGCACACTTATCGATACTGGGAGAAAATCTTTAGGTATTTTATTCCCACCAGTTACTAAAGGTTTGACTACACATTGACGAGAGAGAGCACAGGAATAAAACTTTTACAATAGTAATATAAGATAATTTAAAATCTTAACGTTTCCGTTATTAAAAGTAAATTAACTAATTAGAAGACCACCTATGCGCTACCGCACATTGTTGTTATTATACATATACTCATATATTAAGACATATTCTAATAATCGGTGTACTTGGAGTGGGGTGCCTTTAGAAAATGCAACAAAAAATATACTTTGAACTTTTGGACTTAACCCTTTATTTAAGGCATTTGTCCAATGTCGATATCAAGGTGTATAGCTTCTAAAGCCAGAGGTTGACAAGTAATTTTAGGTGTGGTACAGATACTTTTCAATATTTTCATCGAGGTCCAAGAAAAAACATACCTTGTACTAATTAATTATTTCAATTTTCCCTTACAAAGTGTCTGAATATGTCTACTCCGATTAAAAGAGGCTTCACTGTTTGACAAAGTGAGATATCGATTTATAAATCTTTTTATTTAAATAATATTCTTGTGTTGCATTGGGAATTTTTTAAATAGTTTCTCTGAATAGTTTATACTTTCAAAAAATTTCTAGCGGTTCAGTTTTTTACCTTCTGCGATCTGGATCTGGACCAGCGTCCGCCAGTTAACAACCATTATTCTGAACTATCGATGTAAAATATTTGTGAATGTCCCTTGCTTTACTACGTTTTAGTATTTTTAATTAAAATTGAAATGAACGTCATAACAAAAGTATAACCGTTTCAAAAATTCAGAAATACCAAACTCTTGTTTTCCGCACAAATTCGAGGAATATCCAACATAAAGTATTTTGAGTAGGTAGATTGTATTGGTTTTTGAGAGATACGATCTTAATTTCGTAATTTAAATTTCTTTTTTAATTGCAAATAGCAAATAAAAAATGATAAAAATGGGCCTTTGGTTGTTGAATATGCCATCGTAACACATTTTTTTTGTTGGCAAATATTTGCGATGGTTATCTTGTTTACCCAAAATTCTACCTGTTTAAAATTAACATTAACCGTTCTTTCTAACTAGCTTTTTAAATAATAAATAATTAAGGTAAATTACGCAGTTTATGAGGTCGACCGGAAAATATTTACATTTTCACCTGCTTCTTGTTACTAATCGATTACAAATTGGTCATTTGTATTTGTTTATCGCAAATAATTTTGTGGTATAAATTTTCAACTTCAACTAAATATTTTTGTACCACAACACTCTGCGATAATTAAGATGTAGCAGTTGTAACAACCTCTTTTGAAAGTCAAGGCCAAGGTTACCACCTAATTGTTAGAAATATTAACAATGGTCCCTATGTAGACTTCAGGATACGTGTAGCATATGCATACATGTACTTCTGTATTGCTCATCCAAAAAAGTTGCTGAGATGAACACGGCCATAAAAAGACAAGCAATTTTCAACCAAACAATTTGCTTGATTCATTATGTCAATTTAATGGACTTATACCTGTACAGTGTAGAGTTTATTTCTTGTTTCTAATCATTAATAGCCAAAACATTCCTTTTGACGTGACAACGTCTTATAATTCGATGGAGCCGGCTGCACGCACGAAAAAACATGACTCATGCGGCGTTACCTCGCTCTGAGGCGTTCCATTTAAGGCTCAAAGTGCAAGCGACAGCGCGGAACGAGCGACAAAGAGGCACAATCGGCCTCCGCGTTCGGCAGCGTTCGACATCTGTCTCTCTCCTACTTGAGTGAGCGATGCTATACAAAAATACATTTCCATTTACCTCCTTCTCTATATCCATACAAAATATCTATCAAACAAATAAAATTAAAATTTTCTTTTGAAAAATGAAACCATTCCATCAGTATTTTCTTATGACGTTGTCATGTTCAACTATCGTCAGTAAACCGACTTCACAGACAACCGACTTTTTTTTACTAATTTTACGTTTGAAAAGAAACATTAGAAAGTTTTAGAGCATTAAAATTTTATTATGATCTCTATTAAAATTTTCGAAACTGCTAATGCTATCGTTATTGCGAGCTTGCGCGTTATGAAAAATGAGATAAAGTAACAATAATAGAATTCTCATAAAAAAGAGTTTTAGATCCCCTAATCCCACATGTTGCTTGGCGCGAGGGGCGTGGATCGGCATTCAACACGCTCGTCGCTAGGACGCGCCTGTCCGCTCCAGGTCGCGTCGAACCCATTGACAATCTACGCGCCGTGTAACAGGGGCTTTAACTTACACTCTTGTTAGGCAATAGTTTAAAAATCATCTAAAGGAGGATTATCCAGGAGCAGATTTGCATTGCAATCATAACGTAGTTGTTGTGAAGACCAATCTTAAATTCAAAATTATGTAGAAGAGGGAAGATGGAAAACATTTTGACTTGGAAAAACTAAATTGTAAAGAAACGCGTGATAGTTAAGGTTGACGGAGACACGAAATATTAAAGGAGGAGGAGGAAGCAAAGATTTCTTATGTAGTCGATGATTCTCGAAAATTTGGAGAAAAATTGGAACGATCTAAAAATATAGGGTTGTTCGGAAAGTCATTTCGTTTTTTCTCGACAGAGGATTTAATTGTATTCTTTTGTACCCTACTTCACATTTAAGCCGTATAATTTTTATATGCTTTGAGAGCTTATATAGCAAGGCTTGTGTGTGAAAAATTCCAATTAATTCTACGCAGTAGTTTTTGGTTGGTGCCCTTTTAAATATGGAGAGCGATAAGCAGCATTTTCGACATATCTTACTGTTTTACTACAGAAAGGGTAAAAATGCTGTTCAAGCCAGAAAGAAATTGACTGATGTGTATGGAGAAGGTGTGTTGACAGTACGCCAGTGCCAGAACTGGTTCGCTAAATTTCGATCGGGCAATTTTGATGTCGAAGATGCACCACGTTCGGGAAGGCCGGTTGAAGCTGATAAAGACGCGATAAAGGCATTAGTTGATGTGAACCGGCGAATAACAACACGTGAGATCGGATTGAGGTTAAATTCATCAAATTCAACAGTTTATGAGCACTTGAAAGGCCTGGGATTATCCTCGAAGCTCGATGTATGGGTTCCCCATGTTCTCACAGAGAGAAATCTGTGTCGCGGCATTGACGTCTGCGATTCGCTTCTCAAACGTCACGAAAATGATCCGTTTTTGAAGCGTATACAACAACGTCAAACGCAAGAGGTCATGGAGCAAAAAAGATGAACCGGCTCAAACCATTTCCTAAGCCGATATTCACCAAAAAAAGGTGATGCTGTCTGTTTGGTGGGATTTTAAAGGAATCGTTTTTTTTTACCGGATAACACAACGATTAATTCGGAAGTTTACTGTCATCAGCTGGACAAACTGAATGATGCACTTCAACAGAAAAGGTCAGAACTAATCAACAGGAAAGGTGTAGTGTTTCACCAAGACAACGCGAGACCTCACACAAGTTTGGTCACTCGCCAAAAGCTATTACAGCTTGAATGGGATACAATGCTACACCCACCATATTCTCCAGACCTGGCACCATCGGATTATTATTTGTTCCGGTTACTCCAAAATTTTTTAGACGGTAAAACCTTCACCTCAAATGAGGACGTCAAAAACCTCCTCGATCAGTTTTTTTCCAGCAAAGACCAAAAATTTTATGAGCGTGGAATTATGCTACTACCAGAAAGATGGCAAAAGGTGTTGGACCAGAACGGTCAATATATAATTTAATAAAGTATTTGTTTATTATACGAAAACTGTCATTCATTTCCACAGAAAAAAACGAAGTGACTCTCCGAACAACCCTATAGTTGTATTGTAGCCACGGAACATTTTTGATAATGCTCTAGAAAGCATAAATTTGAATTCCCTTGTAGAACATTTCCTTACAGAAGCATAGTATCATAGTTATGTTCCTTTAAAAAGTGGTTCGATGGTCCTGGGAAAACAAACCCGAACTTGAATGCAACATTTCTATTTTTACTTTACTACTCCTTTCAAATCCCATATATTTATTAATTAAACATGCAACTTCCTAGAGCTAAATATACTAGGTGTAAAATGAATATTTTTTATGACGGTTTTTGCAGCAGCACGCTAGTCGATATTTAAAAAATTGATGATACATTTCTCCCAAGGAAAAATAAAAATTAAAAATATTTTTATGAAAATCTTCAATCGTCTTTATATCTGCTAAAAGAATACCGTGTTCGATTCCCGGCGAGGGAGTAACAGCAGCAACAAAAAATATATCTTCATTAACTTGAGGTTTGATAAATAATTATTAAAAAGCCTTTGTTTATTTCTATTTAATTAGTTATTTATTGATCAGATCGAACGTAAGTATTCGACTTTTTCTTTTATATATTATTACCAACGTGAAATATCTCGCATGCAAAGAATTATTTAAACATCAGTTACAATTTTTTCTATTTCACACGCAACCTACCACTGAATCACGTAGACCTTTCTCATTACAATTAACTATTGATGTTAACATGTTTCTATTAACACTTTCCTATTATTTGGAGCATCCAATGCGAAAAATACTTTCAATTTAAATTTATTTTCATCTTTAATAATAGAAAACTGTAAGTATAATCGCTTATAATGAATTGAAATGCTCGCGAACGATTCATTTAGAAATTCGGAAAAGATTGTTAAAGGTTTATGTTTAGAATGCGGCGCTGTACGGGTGGGAAACATGAACGGTGGGCGCGATGGAAAAGATAAGATTAAAACCGTTGGAAATGTGGTGTTTCAATGAAAGATGGGGACCGTGGATAGAGAACATTTGAAATGGAGAGGTATTAGAAATAATAGAAGAACAGAGGACTGTATGGAAGTCAATTAAAAAATAGGCGAGATAAGTTGGTAGGACACCTTCTTAGGCATGAAGGTCTAGTCAGAGACATATTAGAGGCAGAAACAGGAGTTATGAGGGGTAGAGGTAGACCTAGATAGACCTAGATTACTGTTCGCAAATAGTTAAGGATTTTGGATGTTCTAGTTTTAGTGAAATGCGAAGATTAGCTCAGGATAGGAAGAAGTGGAGGTGTGTGTCCAACCAGTCTTAGGACTGACGACTTTATGATGATGATGATCTAAAATGAATCAATTTGTGCTCTGAGACTTTTGTTGGGGGAAAAAACCTGTATTATCTGGTATCCACTGATTTGCGCTTTCTTGTAATATACTCATTTTAAATTAACACTATTACGTTTTGAATTATTAAGGTTTTGTAAGATTAAACCATCTTCCTTTCACACTTTCATCAAAGCTGGCAATGTTTATACATAATATGAACTTTGGTGTGTTTAAAAGATTAACGTCAGTTTTCAATAGTTCCGCAAAATTATCATTCAGACCAATATTAAAATTATCGATTATAATAGTAAACTCGATAACATCATAAATGCTCGTCGCATTATTACCAGTTCTAGATAAAAAGTTGCCTACACACAATTGTCTTTAATATTATTTTCTGCAGATATCTCACATACATTTCTGTTTTGTTATATTTAGGTTTTCAGTCTGCTTATCTTAAGCCAGCGATTTAAACATTTACATTTAACTGTTACTTCAAATTAGTCTTCCTACCTTATAAGTCATATTTATTTACTGGCCATGCAGGAAAATTTTATTTTCCGGCTAGTGAACTGGTGCATACATCTCAAGCACGTTTACATAATCAGAAGTACGTTCTGTTCTCCAAGAAGTTCACATATGTATAAATATATGTATTTATTACACTTGTAGATATAATTCGAAATTATAAAAATAAAAGCAGTCGGTTACATAAAGAACTCTGACGAAATTAGTATCATTTTAACTAATACTTATCTCAAAAATTATATAGACACAGATGCAGTGCATACGTATTTATTTTGTTATAATTGTGATTAGTTGTATTAGTTGTATTTCTAAGCAAATACTAGATGTTTCTTTCTCTAATACTTCATTGATTCTATCTGATTTTTATTGATTGTTTTCAAATTTATACGGTAGACTAAATGCTGCCATTCGACATTATTGATACCACCCTTAATATTATTGATACCACCCTTAATATATCTTTATGCTCGGTTTTCAATTCGCCACTTACACGACGGGATACTCCCTAATTTTTTAAGGTTCGTGACCAGTAAGCGAATAGGCGTTATCATTCAAATTGAGTATATTATGTAATATACGCAAAAAAATATTTATATTTAAATTTAATTGAAATTTAAATTATTTTTATGATACGGCTTTTAAAACAACACGAAAATTTTATGATAATAAATAACAGCATCGTTATTATGTAAAATACAATAATACATTAATTATAAGTATTATTGTATTTTACNNNNAAATATAAATAGTAATTTATTATAAACGTTTAATGAAAAACGCCTACATAAATATTAATAATAAATATATGACAACAATAATATTGATATTCTAATACAGACCTCGACCTATCGATTTTGTACCTTGCCAATTTTTTTTATTATTCTTCCATTTTTCCATTTTTATTAGTATTTAGCGTATCAGTAACCTTTAGAATCAATTAAAATTAGTGTCTAGAACGAGTTGGTTTCCAAGTCGTTTTTGGGGGTGTCCCGGTCATATAATTACCCAATAACCCAATCCCAGTTTATGTGAAGATTGCAAAGTGCCTTTACTTACATATATCGTATTTTTCGCATTATTGTTGTTAAAGAATGGAGAAACTGCTTACCTTATAGCGTAGACAATGGGATTGTAGACAGCATTTGCCTTGGCAAATAAAGAACACCAGATGGTGGCCAAAGGAGTGATGCTGGCCGTTTGAAGTACTCCTGTCCAGTTGGTGACTAAGTACGGAGTCCATGCGAAGAACCAGAGTGCGATTGTCATTAGAGCTACTTTAGCTAATTTGCATTCGGCGCTTGTGTTTGCTGCGTCTCCTGATCTCAGAGTAGCTACATTCATTTTCTTGGCCTGCTCCCTCATTGATTTTTCGTGAGCTGCGACAGCCTTAAATAAAAAGAAATCGATTTAGATAAGAATTAACTGCAAAGAAATGTATAAACCTAGGATTACTACGGCCAGAAACAGTTTATTATTAAACCATTGAATAAAATACTGAAAACAAGCTTTTATCCACGGATTCGCTCGCGTTGATATCCTAAATACGTGTCAAAGATCATAGAAAATACAATAATTTAATGAATTTATTCCAAGATCATCAGAATAAAACTAATAATGCAATCAAATGAGGAAAATGACTGAAGAGTACCCTATGTTGGAGAAAATGATGCAAATTTGGTTATCTCGCGAAATATGAAAGATATGGAAAAAAAATTCACATCGTTTTGCAAAAAAAGTATTGGCGACTTTTTTCATATCTCTCATAGAACAAAAGTTCTGCGCGCATAATGGTAAAGAGGCCTCGCGGAAATTTTTAAAAAATTCAAGATAATTATTAACAATTTAAAATTGAGAGATATGAAAAAAAGTCATCAAGTTTTTTGCAAAATGACTGATTTTTTTCCATATTTTTCATATTTCGCAAGATAATCGAATTTGCAATTGTTTTTGCGGATTTTCTCGCCCCTATATGCCGGGCAAACAATTATCATTTACATATTCGTGTTCCTTACGAAATTTCCGATAAAATTTCAATAATTTTCTCCAATATAAGATACTCTTCAGTCATTTCTCTCATTTGACTAGACTTTAAAATTTCTAATTTTCTAGTTTAAACATACACTTTACGTAGAATGATAGTAAATACTGTCTTTATCGAAATGAAAATTTCTATCCCTCAGAAACACTTCTTTTCTGAATAAAAGGTACCCTATAACCTTTTATGTACCCCTGACAATGTGTGTACAAAATTTCGTGAAGATCTATTGAGTAGTTAACCTGTGAAATGGTAATAGACAAAACTCACTTTCGCATTTATAATATTAGTCAAGATTGCCCAAAAAAAAAACACAACAAAACCTATATTTTTTATTTCTTCCCTTCAGTTTGGAATAAGAAACTTACAACTTTTTAATCCTCATTGGCTCTAATTCTCAACACAAAATTAAATTTACACAATATTTTATTAACCACTATGATCAGCATTTCTTCAAATTTTCAAAAAAATTTTGACCAACTTAAGATTTTAGTAGAACATTTAATAGTTTTCTGATAAGTTTTCACGGTGTCTTCTGAAAATTATAATGTCATAAATAAATTCATACTACAATCGAACTTCTATAACTCGAATTTCTATGACTCGCAATCAGTTTTAACTCGAATATTTTTTTGTTAAATTGACATGTACATTGTTCTATGTTTGTTCCAAAACTTTTCTCTGATTCGAGATTAAAAAGGACATAAAGATTTGTACCAATTTGTGTGTTGTTGATTTCTAATATTCTAAAAGTGTTCTTTGTATTTTGGCCACTTTAGGTAAAAAAGCCTGTCACACGTGTAAGTAACATTTCGTGGGTTGTAACATAATTGCTTACATAGCCTTATGGGTGTTTTTTATGTTAACTTCATTGTGAGTATAATCACACCTTATTCATGAGTTTTTTACCAGTAATTACTTCTCATTGTATGTGCATACTTTCATCTATCAAAAACGTATTAGGTAACTTCTAATTTGCATATAAAACTACAAAACTCGTTATGAACCTTGTTACTTTTCTTCAAAAATTCCACTTTTTTTAATTATTAGTAACAGCCACGTGCAGTTAGTATGAAAAATATAATGCGTTCTTTGTAAATTTCTCGTTTTCTTATTTAAAACAAATGAAGAGCGTACGTGCAAGCTGAACATGGGCTAAGTCTAAAACTGACTTTTGAACCAGTCAAATTAGAATCTCAAAAAAATAAAATGTCACCCAGGGTAAGACCTACCTAAAAGTTTTAAAAAAGGCATGTTGTTAAAGTATATCTGCGAAAAATCTAAAAAATTTAGTTGGAATTGTTGCTAAATTGCGTCTACAATCACGCGAAACAGATTTTCTATTGATAACACAAAAATCTATAATTTTTACCGAAAAAAGCTTTATATAAAAAATGTAGCATTTACAATTCTCTACAAAATAGATTGTAAAGATTCGAAATTGGATCAGTAGCTGCTGAATAATGTTTAAAAGCCGTTAAAAATGGTCAATACTTGAATTTTTAATAACTTTGTCAATACAAACGTTGTGTAGATGATATTTTTTGAATTATTAGCTCTTCTTAATACAAACAAACAGAAAAAGCACAACTTGATCCGAGTAATAGTTTTCGAAACATTCTATTTTGCATTAAGAAACATAACATTGTTAATGTGAATTTTCTGTAGATTTGGCGAAGCGAAAGGTAATTTTGTTTAGGGCATTCGATAGTTGAAAGCCTATTCTTCCAAGAACGTAATTGTACAAATCGATTTTCATAAATTAAATTGTTAAAAATTATAGTTAAAAAGGGGTATTATTTTATTTTTTAAACAAATAGCGATATCTCCGTTTACTTTCATTTTTTTTTATTTGATTGCTCAGGTGAATTACTGCTTCCTTGACAACGACTTTAGAATCAATTAAAATTAGTGTCTAGAACGAGTTGGTTTCCAAGTCGTTTTTGGGGGTGTCCCGGTCATATAATTACCCAATAACCCAATCCCAGTTTATGTGAAGATTGCAAAGTGCCTTTACTTACATATATCGTATTTTTCGCATTATTGTTGTTAAAGAATGGAGAAACTGCTTACCTTATAGCGTAGACAATGGGATTGTAGACAGCATTTGCCTTGGCAAATAAAGAACACCAGATGGTGGCCAAAGGAGTGATGCTGGCCGTTTGAAGTACTCCTGTCCAGTTGGTGACTAAGTACGGAGTCCATGCGAAGAACCAGAGTGCGATTGTCATTAGAGCTACTTTAGCTAATTTGCATTCGGCGCTTGTGTTTGCTGCGTCTCCTGATCTCAGAGTAGCTACATTCATTTTCTTGGCCTGCTCCCTCATTGATTTTTCGTGAGCTGCGACAGCCTTAAATAAAAAGAAATCGATTTAGATAAGAATTAACTGCAAAGAAATGTATAAACCTAGGATTACTACGGCCAGAAACAGTTTATTATTAAACCATTGAATAAAATACTGAAAACAAGCTTTTATCCACGGATTCGCTCGCGTTGATATCCTAAATACGTGTCAAAGATCATAGAAAATACAATAATTTAATGAATTTATTCCAAGATCATCAGAATAAAACTAATAATGCAATCAAATGAGGAAAATGACTGAAGAGTACCCTATGTTGGAGAAAATGATGCAAATTTGGTTATCTCGCGAAATATGAAAGATATGGAAAAAAAATTCACATCGTTTTGCAAAAAAAGTATTGGCGACTTTTTTCATATCTCTCATAGAACAAAAGTTCTGCGCGCATAATGGTAAAGAGGCCTCGCGGAAATTTTTAAAAAATTCAAGATAATTATTAACAATTTAAAATTGAGAGATATGAAAAAAAGTCATCAAGTTTTTTGCAAAATGACTGATTTTTTTCCATNAAGAAATGAATCTGTGGCAAGTTGGAAATAACATATTAAACTTTATATATACCCCCTTACGAAATTATTTAAGTAATAGTTATTTAAACGGGCGGTCAAGATACAGAGAATATGATCGGGGTTGGAATAGCGCAGACAAGCTTGATTTTTTCCGTTCAATCCACGACTCCAATTGGGGTTTCCAGGGGCCCCATTTTAGTCGGGATTGCCACGCTTTTTCACTTGTTATCCCCCGCCATACTAGAATTCACAAATATACCCCTTTTTGAATTCAATCACAAATTTCCCCTATTCTAAACTTAAACAAGTTATATTGATTTAAAAGCTGACAAAAGTTCATTAATAGGAGTGGTGTTCCCTACACGGATATATTGTTTAAAATGTCATATTTCTGCCATAACCACACAGGCCAATATCTCCAATCCGACCCTGCTTTTGGATCGAACTATTAGTTGACCGTTGTCTCACAAAAGTAAAAATTCTTTTATTTTTTGCTGATTTTTAATTTTACAAAACACTTTTTTTTAGTAGACCAAAGATTGCCACCTACAAAAATTTTGGATCTGTATCTATCAGATAACACATTACAGTCATTTCGCAAATCTGGCAACCCTACTTCTAACACTAAATTAGTACCCTGTTACGTATTAGCTTATAGAGTTTGATTAATTTTTGTGAAAAAAACTGTTAACAATATGTTATACAATATTATTCCTTTTATTTTTCTATTAAATCTCTTGAATTGCGCCTTGGTTTTTAGAAACTGATATACATATAATGTTGTACCACTTCCAGTTTTTGTTGATCTGATAGGAAGTGTGTAAATATCTGTAGTACTAATGTAATTTCATATCATATATTTTTGATACCTAAATAACAACAATTTTCTGTTTTCGTGCGGTTTATCACATCAACACACTTATGCATATGACTTTCAAGATATTTACATAAATAATACAATAGCGGAAATTCCTCTATTAATATTTATTATTAGAAAAGGAAACTGATAAAATGAGTCGAATTTAATGGAAAACAACGTAGTATTATATTTATGTTAGTAAATTTTCTTTACGATGTTGCGTAAATAATACTTCTACGTCTCATTTATTAAGTATACAAACAGTCTTATAGTTAAATGTATAGAAAAGTGTAATTAATTAATAATATCCAAAAACTTGAATCAAAACCTATAGTGCCATTACAGATAGTGCTTCATTTAATGTAACTGTTGTTTAATTTTTTTAGCAATTTTACGTATCATAATAAAAATTGTGTATTTACTAATTAAATTATTTGATTGAGTTCTGCATAGATTGCAATATCTTAAAATTTTCAATTAGCACATGCTTCTGGCGTTACAACTTAATGTTAATTTTTTCACGATACACGAGAGGCGTGATCGTTTTCATATTGAATATTTAAAAAACATTGAGTTGGTTGTTAAACAAGTGCCCTACTTTTCCATCAGGGATGGAGGTATAGATAAGCTTTAAACAATAACAGCCATTTTTTTACGTGGTAGAAATATAGCAATCATTGAACGAGCGGAGTTTTGTGCCGGCTAAAATCAAAGTTCATATAATTCTAAATTAGCTCTACCACTAAATCGCCGAAGATTCTCGTAAAATTCATTTATCGCAAAGTTTTTCTATTGATGTTTATTATAAATAAACTTAAATTAAATTAAATTGTATTAACTACCGTAACGGCAACATATACATATGATAATGTTTTGTGCACAGTTGTGGCAGGGTACCTTTCGAATGATATAAGTTTAATCCCCTTCTTTTGAAAAAACCAAAAATTTCGATTAAAATAATTCGAAGTGATTTGTATTCTGTCGAAATTGCCAAATGCGGATCGCGATTTCGATCTTTTTGGATCTCATCATCGCGTCGCAAACAGCTCCGACAGAACATAGACCAACTTTTACCTGCTATCTTAACAGCGCGTTTTAGAAAATACCACAAATTTCAGAAATTTCCATGTTCACGTATATTATGTAAAACTGAGCCTAAAACTTACCTGTACGATGAACCAGTATGCATAGATGATTATAGAGAGCGGCATGAAGTAGACGAAGACCGAGTATGCAAAGATGTAACTTTTGCTGAGCCAGTCCTGGGTTAGGTAGTCAGTCCCGCAGGCAGTCATGTTACCCTCAGGCACATACCTAATTGAATAAAAGAAAAATGCTGAGTCAAACATATAATTTCCTATTTTTCCCAACAATAAATTAAGGAGACATCCCAACTGCTTACCAAAAATAGCTGGTAAAAGGGTCATTAAAAAGAGGTTTTTTGTGGTCTAAATGCGAACTGAACTTTAACTCTGGCGGGCGACAAACGATTGCGTGCCGTGGTCAAAAGAATTTTCAGGTAGTCGAGGGTTTAGTGATGAATTTTTTATTTAATATACTTATGTGTAATATGCATAACAAAATACTCACAAATATTAATATATATCCATGTAAAAGTAGCTTTAGAATTTTATTTTTTATAGATTTATTGTGCAATTAGGCCGCTCATATGGGCATAGTCAGATAAGCGAAAACATTTCATCTACAATTCGGTCGCTCGTTCCATTAGTCAAAAGTGATATGCGAAAAAGAAAAGAGTTCGAAGCTTTAAATTCAAATCCCTTGTTTAAAGTGCTTCAGCCCTTGAAACCCAAGGACTTCAAAACCAATTATATTCAAATCCTTAAACACTTTGAAATAGCTTGAAGTCTTTTGAATTACAAATTGCAAACCACTTTTATAAGAGAATTCTCGGGCTTGAATTGCAGTGCTTCTAAGCCCTCAAAGGACTGGAAGCACATTTTCAAGCACAAAGTACTAAAGCTCTGTCCAGCTCTGGTATAAACTTCAAGTTGACCTAATCTTTTTGCACCCATTGTTTTTTGTTTATTATCATGCATAAGCTAGTTCAGCTTAACTCTAATTTCTTTTTTACATCGTTATCATAATGTCGTCAGTCCTAAGACTGATTGGACACGCACCTCCACTCTTTCCTATCCTGAGCTAATCTTAGCATTTCCGTAAAACTGGAACATCCCACACCCTTAACTATTTGCGAACATTAATCCAATCTAGGTCTACCTCTATTTCTCTTAACTCCTGTTTCTGTCTCTGATATGTTTCTGACTAGACCTAACCTAACCTTTGGGTATCAATTAATTTTTACGACGAAATAAAATGATTATTGATTTAGCACGTGGAATTTTTATGTGTTTCTGCAAAAAGCTTTCTTTACAGTTAGCGATAGGGATATTTTTATTGATTTCACTAGTAAAAACGATTTTGAATTCAACAATTTGAAACCATGACCTTTATTACGATAAAATGAGACTTTGGACCGTCATCCAAAAATTTATTCGAGTTGTTCAATTTTATTGGTTACAATTATTTCTTGTATAAACGAGAGGAGTTTATCTACCTTAAATAATTTGAAACATATGTATGCGATGCACGGTACTTTTGTCAAAAAATGATAATGCCAGTACATATTTCACAATAGCTTGAAAAAATTCTATCTCCGCCAAACTCGACCTATCTTACATAAGCTTTCACAACATTCCGCTTCCTCTGAAAATTCATCTTGCTTGACTACGTTTAATAATGGAACGTACAAACAGTTATCCTGCTGGAGGCGCTTCTGGAAGCACTTTTATAAAGAGGAATTAGTCCTGCTGGAAGGTTTCATGCCCGCTAATGTATGTCGTTGTATTAGACTAACGAGGACGTCCTGTCAGCGGTACGCAGTTTATCGCCCTACTCTTATTCAATATTTTCAGTAGTTTACTTCTGTCTTTATATCATTGCAGTGGCGTAGTAATTTAAACTATTATAAGTAATTGATTGGCATATTGTGTATAAAATCTACGTGACTTATCACTATCCTACTCCAATCTAAGGACACTGAGACAATTTTTTCTTTCGCTGTGTCTGTGCTTTATCGTCAAACGAGTAAACACAACTTTTTGGCTTAATAATTTTTGGCACTATTCTAAAACTTCCTACGAATTGCCACTAATCTCAAAACTTCTACACACATTTGCAGGATAAAATCGATGACCAAAACGGGAACGCATGACACTACACGAATTTTGCAACTAAATTCTAAAGTTTTGACATGTTCTAACTTTTTGAAAACTTGAAATCTAACAAAAACTCTCGATCCTTCTAGCCTTAAAGACATAATTTGTGGAGTTACTTAACTGACTGTTTGAGTCCTGCCGGAAGGACGATGTACATTTTACCATTAAAATGACGTAAACTGCAATTCTTTAGCGTAGTTTGTATCTCATTTTTAGAGCTTGTATTGTTGCCATTAGTTTTTGGTTCGTATGGGCTGTCTCGATAACTTGCGCAATTATTCTATAATTTTACGGTAATTACCTATTCCATCCGAACATTGGAGCGAGTGTCCATACAAGAGCGAATAGCCAGATAAGTAAAATCCTAAACAAGGCTCCTTTTTTGTTCATTGGTTTAGCGCTTAAACCCTTTACAATGACGTTGTATCGGTCCATGGCAATAGCGGTCATCGTCCAGATTGAGGTGCATCCGAAGAGGGAGCCAAGCATTCCATAGATTTCGCACATCAATGGACCTAAACAAAAAAAATCTGTTTTAGTTTTTCATAATTGACAAATTGACAAAACTTTTGGTATTAGTTGTCGCGATTTTTTTGTAAATAATGAACCATAGATACAAAGGTAGTCATTATTAATTTTTTCATGTAGATTTGAATCCAAACAAGTGTATGTGCGCGTAACCGATGTAGTCTTAAAAATAGAAAATAAATAAAATTGCTTAAAAATGAAAAAAATGCGGGTCTCACATCAGTAGTTGCCATTTATGTGTAATAACCAATCTCGGCAACGAGCATGTTAATTTATTAATATCATATGTAAAAATATTTTTGTTTTACTTTTATTTATTTTAATACCATGCTGTTTTGAACTAAAATATTAATATGTAAGGGAAGTAAAAGTAAAAAAAAGTGAATATAATGATGGAAGTCGCCGATTTTCGATATCTAGGAAATCAAATAATTCAGGGTGGAAGAAGCAACAAAGATATAAAGCAAAGGATAGCGCAGGGTCAAGTCAAGGAATTCGAAAAAGAGTGCTAAAGGTGTACTTCTGGACCACAGCTCTGTACGGATACGAAATATGGACGATGGGCGCGGCGGAAAAGAAACGGTTAAAAGCGTTCGAAATGTGGTGTTACAGGCAAATGGTGAGGATACCGTTGATTAAGGAGATTAGAAATGAGGATGTATTTGAATGAAAACGAGAATAGAGGGCGATGTGAAGGTCAATAAGAAATAGGCGAGAGGTTGATAGGACATATTCTGAGGCATGAGGAGCTAGTTAGAAGCAGAAACAGGAACCAAGAGGAGTAGAAATAGACCTAGATTAGATTACTGTTCGCAAAAATAGTTAAGGGTGTTCTAGTTATAGGGAAATTAGAAAATTGTCTCACGATAGCGAAAATTGGAGGTGCCTGAAGACTTTATGATGATGATGATCATATTTACTAATTTCAAAACGATTGAGTAATAATAATAATATCAATTACAGAAATCATTTATTAATACTGTTTTAGCCATCAAGTAACGTTCAGATATCAACACAACGCCTATAAAACTGTCTAATTTATATTGTTAATAGTGACAAAATAAACTACATGACAATGCGTCGCGCTTTTCCATACCAAGTGTACTAAATCGAACGGTTGGCAGCTGGGTCATCTTTCTTATTCTCCCTTATTCTCCCTGTCTCCTCAAGCGCCAACTGTAGACTGCATTAATTGAATACTGCGCGCTTCCCCTTCCCTAACTTCCTATTACTCGTTTCCGTTGCATTTACGAAATGACTCCCATAGTCCCACAAAAGCTCATACCAAATAGTAATATGCGACACATCAACAATAGTTCACTTGATAGGTAATTACTACTACTACTACGCGACGCACCTTTGGTCGAGCTTTTGTTAAATATTTTGCATGAAACATTGATATGTTTTGTCTTTACCATATACGTTTATACACGTTTCTATTGTGGTATCAAAAAGTATAAAAACACTTGGTAATCGTTGAAAATATGAATTTTGACTGATTATGAGATATAAACACGGGATAGTAGATGAAGAAAATAGTAAACTTACCCAATACCCAGGTTTCGTAATAGCAATTGATAACCATAGGAGGAGACATGGTAAACATCATGGCAAAATCAGAGAAGGCCAAGTTTACTACCAATAAGTTGGACGGTGTTCTCAGGGACTTAGTGCTGCTGAAAATGTAGACGACCATTCCGTTTCCGGCAACGGAAATGCAACCTAAGATGCCGATAACGAAACCAAGAATGCCATGCCAAAGTGGGTTCATAGGGGGGTATTGGTACCAGTGATGATCGACGAGATAGAGCATTTCAGGAGGGACTTTATCTACCACGGTATAGTTGCCACCGAACGCGCCAGCAGACATTACCCTCTGCGCTGTCCAGGCGGCAAAATTGGGCTCTCCCATCGCTGACATATCTGCTTATAAGATTTGATCCAAAAATAAATAAAAGAAACACAAATGCATCGCAAGACAAAAGATATAGTAGGGAGCAATTAGTAATTGGAAGGTATGGCGTTTCAAAGGTTTTTGACCCTTAGCTTACAGAACTAGAAATACACTTTTTTTAAAGCGTTTTCGTTAACAACAATGAAAACAAGGTTTCTAACGGAGTTAACATTTCAATAATCTTGTTAAAAAAGAACATTTAACACGTAACCTTATAGAGACACTTTTCACCATTTTTAGTAAAAAATTTAGTATTGTCAAAGTTGAACATCAACACAAACACACTTTCATTCCAGGGTATAGTTAAGCAGCTAGGGTTCAGTCAGAAATCTCCCCAGTATTAAATTATTATTAATTCAAAAAAATATGAAATATTAGTTACAGGATTTTATTTTTATTCGAATTAACCCGAACATTTCTAGTCGACAACCATACTAATCAAACTAAACTATTTAGTAAGTGCATAGGCAATAAAGCTTTTTATAAACTATCTTATGAAATTC
>NW_020442463.1:1411105-1424083 GCF_000699045.2 Agrilus planipennis | reverse complement strand
GGAACAACCTGATTTCCCAAATCTGTTCAAAGTAGTGTCACTTTTGCTATCCGTTCCGGCCACTTCAGCATTTACAGAAAGAGTATTCTCTGTTATGAACGCAAAGTGACGGGACGACAGGAATAAAGCTTCATTAAAACTAATTAAACATGAACTTTTAGTTTACTTAAATCTTTGTTTGCCATGTTTAGAGGCTATTAATATATTTAAGTGCGACAGCAATTTGTTACTGGCTGCTAGGTGTAACAAAAAATATGTTTTTAAAAACAAAAAATTAAATACTTTATTTTTATGCCGAGTATTTTTTTTTTAACCTTTTAGTCGAGAAATACTTTATGTAAAGCCTGAAAAGGTGGCAGCCCTAACTGTCACCGCTACTTTTTAATTTATACATCGAAGACGCGATCAACATCATTAAAGACAGTACAACTGTAGGGATAGATATACAGGGGCAAAAGATTAGTATGCTTAGATTTGCAGATTATAGCAGTATTAGCATCTAGCAAGGAGGAATTAGAGATAGCTGTAGATAGGAGTAGTAGGGATATCAAGCAGAGGATAGCGCAGGATCGTGTCGCCTTTAATAAAAAGAAGTCACTTCTATGCTCGCGAACGGTTAATTTAGAAATCCGAAAAAGGTTGTTAAAGGTGTATGTTTGGAGCACGGCGTTGTACGGGTGCGAAACATGGACAGTGGGCGCGGCGGGAAAGAAAAGGTAAGAAGCCTTCGAAATATGTTATAGGCGAATGAAGAGGATAACGTGGGTAGAAAATGTTAAAAATGAAGAGGTATTAGAAAGAATAGGAGAACAGAGGACTCAATGGAAGTCAATAAAAAATAGGCGAGATAGGTTGGTAGGAGACAATCTCAGACATGAAGGTCCAGTCAGAGACATATTATACGAAGAAACAGGAGTTAGGAGGGGTAGAGGTAGACCTAGGTTAGATTACTGTCCACAAATAGTTAAGGATGTGGGTTGTTCTAGTTTTAGGGAAATGCGAAGTTTAGCTCAGGATAGGAAAGAGTGGAGGTACGTGTCCAACCAGTCTTAGGAGTGACGACTCTATGATAATGATGACATATTTGTTACCGTAAAAACCCTATTTCAGTTAAAACGCGATTTGGCTAGACAAAATTATTTTTAACGATCCTCTTTAGCCAATTCTAGTGTTGACTGGGTAAAACTAACGTATTTCATTTAAACCAGTTTTTACTCCTTACAATTAGTAAAAACTAGTTGTTGCTGAAACACCTAATTTAAAGTTGTTATAAGAGGAGATTCAAGGTTATGGCTTATGATATTCCGAGCACAATTCAACTTTAATGATGGCGTTCTCTGAGGTAAAGCATTCAGGGAGTAAAATGGCCCTCCATTAGGATGTCCGGGAGAAGACTACCTCGGAGGATATCATCGGAAATAATTTTAACAGAAAATGCAACATTTCAAGAGTAGGGAATGTAGAATGTTATTTACAGAAAAGTGATAGGCTAAATTATGATCCAGTTAAGTTCGAAACTCGTAAAAACAGAAGTCCAGATGCCCTACATCATCTTATAGCGCTGAAGCAGGAAAGCCTTTTTTTATCGTAGTTGACTTTAACCCAGCAGTAACTGAAGGTAAAAAAAGGTCAATAATTGGTTCCTTCAAATTAGGCAAAAAAATTATAAGGGTGGTAGATTGGCAGAGTTTTGCGAGAAACATAACTTAACCGTCGTGAATACTTCATTTGATGATCACATTAGAATGCGCTTTGCTTGAAAAATTAAATTTAAAGATTTAAAACTCAAGTGAGAGATTTCAGGAGTTATCCAGGGATTAATATAAATAGTGATCTTACTATTAGTGGTTATCAGAGATGTGATTTATTTGAAACTGTACTTGCATTTAAATTGCAAATACAAAATAAAAAATACCTATTTTAATGTTGCATTTAAATACTTTTTTGAGAAAAGCTTTTTGTATTTTGNAATGAAAAAAATGCGGGTCTCACATCAGTAGTTGCCATTTATGTGTAATAACCAATCTCGGCAACGAGCATGTTAATTTATTAATATCATATGTAAAAATATTTTTGTTTTACTTTTATTTATTTTAATACCATGCTGTTTTGAACTAAAATATTAATATGTAAGGGAAGTAAAAGTAAAAAAAAGTGAATATAATGATGGAAGTCGCCGATTTTCGATATCTAGGAAATCAAATAATTCAGGGTGGAAGAAGCAACAAAGATATAAAGCAAAGGATAGCGCAGGGTCAAGTCAAGGAATTCGAAAAAGAGTGCTAAAGGTGTACTTCTGGACCACAGCTCTGTACGGATACGAAATATGGACGATGGGCGCGGCGGAAAAGAAACGGTTAAAAGCGTTCGAAATGTGGTGTTACAGGCAAATGGTGAGGATACCGTTGATTAAGGAGATTAGAAATGAGGATGTATTTGAATGAAAACGAGAATAGAGGGCGATGTGAAGGTCAATAAGAAATAGGCGAGAGGTTGATAGGACATATTCTGAGGCATGAGGAGCTAGTTAGAAGCAGAAACAGGAACCAAGAGGAGTAGAAATAGACCTAGATTAGATTACTGTTCGCAAAAATAGTTAAGGGTGTTCTAGTTATAGGGAAATTAGAAAATTGTCTCACGATAGCGAAAATTGGAGGTGCCTGAAGACTTTATGATGATGATGATCATATTTACTAATTTCAAAACGATTGAGTAATAATAATAATATCAATTACAGAAATCATTTATTAATACTGTTTTAGCCATCAAGTAACGTTCAGATATCAACACAACGCCTATAAAACTGTCTAATTTATATTGTTAATAGTGACAAAATAAACTACATGACAATGCGTCGCGCTTTTCCATACCAAGTGTACTAAATCGAACGGTTGGCAGCTGGGTCATCTTTCTTATTCTCCCTTATTCTCCCTGTCTCCTCAAGCGCCAACTGTAGACTGCATTAATTGAATACTGCGCGCTTCCCCTTCCCTAACTTCCTATTACTCGTTTCCGTTGCATTTACGAAATGACTCCCATAGTCCCACAAAAGCTCATACCAAATAGTAATATGCGACACATCAACAATAGTTCACTTGATAGGTAATTACTACTACTACTACGCGACGCACCTTTGGTCGAGCTTTTGTTAAATATTTTGCATGAAACATTGATATGTTTTGTCTTTACCATATACGTTTATACACGTTTCTATTGTGGTATCAAAAAGTATAAAAACACTTGGTAATCGTTGAAAATATGAATTTTGACTGATTATGAGATATAAACACGGGATAGTAGATGAAGAAAATAGTAAACTTACCCAATACCCAGGTTTCGTAATAGCAATTGATAACCATAGGAGGAGACATGGTAAACATCATGGCAAAATCAGAGAAGGCCAAGTTTACTACCAATAAGTTGGACGGTGTTCTCAGGGACTTAGTGCTGCTGAAAATGTAGACGACCATTCCGTTTCCGGCAACGGAAATGCAACCTAAGATGCCGATAACGAAACCAAGAATGCCATGCCAAAGTGGGTTCATAGGGGGGTATTGGTACCAGTGATGATCGACGAGATAGAGCATTTCAGGAGGGACTTTATCTACCACGGTATAGTTGCCACCGAACGCGCCAGCAGACATTACCCTCTGCGCTGTCCAGGCGGCAAAATTGGGCTCTCCCATCGCTGACATATCTGCTTATAAGATTTGATCCAAAAATAAATAAAAGAAACACAAATGCATCGCAAGACAAAAGATATAGTAGGGAGCAATTAGTAATTGGAAGGTATGGCGTTTCAAAGGTTTTTGACCCTTAGCTTACAGAACTAGAAATACACTTTTTTTAAAGCGTTTTCGTTAACAACAATGAAAACAAGGTTTCTAACGGAGTTAACATTTCAATAATCTTGTTAAAAAAGAACATTTAACACGTAACCTTATAGAGACACTTTTCACCATTTTTAGTAAAAAATTTAGTATTGTCAAAGTTGAACATCAACACAAACACACTTTCATTCCAGGGTATAGTTAAGCAGCTAGGGTTCAGTCAGAAATCTCCCCAGTATTAAATTATTATTAATTCAAAAAAATATGAAATATTAGTTACAGGATTTTATTTTTATTCGAATTAACCCGAACATTTCTAGTCGACAACCATACTAATCAAACTAAACTATTTAGTAAGTGCATAGGCAATAAAGCTTTTTATAAACTATCTTATGAAATTCATTATGCACTATTATCGTATTATGAAAACTTCATTTTAAAAATTTAAAGGTTTAAATTAGTCTATTTTATTTAGTTACTAAAATATTCAAAACTCGACCTGCTTTTTTACACGAAACAAAGAAATTTTTGCTTTACTAAAACCATTAACGTTTTTTTTCAAAATTTCATAATATTACGGTCTGTGCTACTCTAAAAGGAAACAATAAAAAATATTTTAATTCTGCTAAAACAAGTATGCAATTTTTTGGATTCCTTTTTGCCTTGCTACTATCTGATTTAATGATTTTGATTAATTTTAATAAAAAATGTTCTGTTCTCAACAACATTATTTTTTAATAAATAGGCAAGTATATCTAGTATAAAATATGAAAATATAAGAGATCTGTTTTATGGTACAATAAATTTGAAATTTTTAAAATGAAACATGAAAAACAAATTGATTAGCAAAATTGATCAGACAAAACTACATAATTGAAAGCAATTAAACTAAGGTAATATCTATTAAATACCTGCTGTTGTCTTAAAAATAATATGAAGCAAAACTGCTGCTGCCTCTCACTTCCAGATTTTGGTGCCGCCAAAATAGAAAATCTATGGTCTGCGACTCATGCAGATTGCTCCACAGATTTTATTTATATAAGTTCGGTTTCAGGCATTTTACGTATAGTCATAATTTAATAAATTTAATCCCATTCTGTTATGAATAAACCTTTTAACCGCAAAACAAAATACGGTTTCTTCAGTAATTGCATTAAATGTCTTAATCTTTCTTCCATTAATACTGTATATTACTTTGGTTTGATGTGATTTTCTTAAAAGCAAAATCAATCGAGAAGCACCGATAGAATTCCCATTCCCAATTATTTACAACCATCTTATAATTGTCTTTTTATAATTTCATAGGGCAAGTATATTAATTTTTCAACCATTACACACGAGGCAAAATATAGCAATCCAACTCGATCGATTATTTTTACTGATCATTAAAAGATAACGTAATTACAATCATAATCAACGTGATTTACGGATATATATAGATACATATTTAAAGAGGTAATGTTCGTAAGTTTGAATATAAAAGGTAATCTGCGAAATAACTCATCCGATTAAAAAGTTCTTTCGCTAATATTCAGACAAGAACTTCAAAATGTATATATAAGCCGTACATTATTCTGTTAAAGTAAAAGAGCTTTTTGTGTAGACCTACTTTGTAATGTAAGTCGACGAAAAAATAGTCCAGCTAATGTAAAATATAAATGCTTTTTATAGAAAAGCTGTAGAATTTAAAAAAAATTGTAAAAAAGTGCGGGGTGACATATGTATATCTATGCATATGTTAAGGATAATTTACAATAACAAACTAATAAAATCTAATTCTTATAGTCAGAAATAAACTGAATTTCAAGCTATTAACGGACGAAGTCGAGGGCTTTTCGATAATGTATTATCCAAAACTTTAATATTATTCATGTTTTTGTAAATAAGTTGTGCGGTTTCGTAAAATTCTTCTAGTGGTTTTTTTAATCAATTTATTGCAAACATCATGGTGTAAAGCGAAGAGTAGAAGGGAAAACTCCTATAGATTGTAACGTTAAAAAAAAGNATATTAGAGGAAGAAACAGGAGTTAGGAGGGGTAGAGGTAGACCTAGGTTAGATTACTGTCCACAAATAGTTAAGGATGTGGGTTGTTCTAGTTTTAGGGAAATGCGAAGTTTAGCTCAGGATAGGAAAGAGTGGAGGTACGTGTCCAACCAGTCTTAGGAGTGACGACTCTATGATAATGATGACATATTTGTTACCGTAAAAACCCTATTTCAGTTAAAACGCGATTTGGCTAGACAAAATTATTTTTAACGATCCTCTTTAGCCAATTCTAGTGTTGACTGGGTAAAACTAACGTATTTCATTTAAACCAGTTTTTACTCCTTACAATTAGTAAAAACTAGTTGTTGCTGAAACACCTAATTTAAAGTTGTTATAAGAGGAGATTCAAGGTTATGGCTTATGATATTCCGAGCACAATTCAACTTTAATGATGGCGTTCTCTGAGGTAAAGCATTCAGGGAGTAAAATGGCCCTCCATTAGGATGTCCGGGAGAAGACTACCTCGGAGGATATCATCGGAAATAATTTTAACAGAAAATGCAACATTTCAAGAGTAGGGAATGTAGAATGTTATTTACAGAAAAGTGATAGGCTAAATTATGATCCAGTTAAGTTCGAAACTCGTAAAAACAGAAGTCCAGATGCCCTACATCATCTTATAGCGCTGAAGCAGGAAAGCCTTTTTTTATCGTAGTTGACTTTAACCCAGCAGTAACTGAAGGTAAAAAAAGGTCAATAATTGGTTCCTTCAAATTAGGCAAAAAAATTATAAGGGTGGTAGATTGGCAGAGTTTTGCGAGAAACATAACTTAACCGTCGTGAATACTTCATTTGATGATCACATTAGAATGCGCTTTGCTTGAAAAATTAAATTTAAAGATTTAAAACTCAAGTGAGAGATTTCAGGAGTTATCCAGGGATTAATATAAATAGTGATCTTACTATTAGTGGTTATCAGAGATGTGATTTATTTGAAACTGTACTTGCATTTAAATTGCAAATACAAAATAAAAAATACCTATTTTAATGTTGCATTTAAATACTTTTTTGAGAAAAGCTTTTTGTATTTTGTTTAAAACACTTTTGCAAATTTATTTTCTATTTGTAAAATGCAAAATACATTCTTGCCTTTAAAAATGTTGGCAGTATCACCGATCAAACATTATATAAAATGATGAATAAAAATTGCTCACATTGGCTATTAAAATTATTAGAAACTTACAAAGGAGACAAAGAGACATTCCATGAATGCCTTCTAAATCTTTAACTAGAGAGAGCCTAAAAAATTCTAAACTCCTTGAAAATGGATAATCTAAAATATTGGATCGATATTGTTTTTCGGGTTCAATGTCATGGTCCATAGAATTTTGAAGTTCAAAATTGATATCAACACCTGCCAAATCAAGAAAGAACTACGAAACTCTATGAATTACGGCAAAACAGTCCGCAAAACAATATCGAATTGATATATGCCAGCTGTGTAAAACTGAAAACTACAAGATATTGTGGTGTGCTAATAAATGCATATAATCCAAAATTCTTAGCAAACGCTTCGAAAAACTTCACTTATTAGAAGAACCCAAAGCTAAAGAAACTATGGATTCCATTTCTGTATCTTATTACAATGTGTAAACGATCAGAAACAAAATGGGGTTGTAAATATTTTGATGTAAAATTATTGATGGTGATTTTACATCAATAAAATTATTTGCAACCCTATTTTGGCTCTGATCTTTAGNATTTTATGATGGGTTTCTTCGGTGATTTGGGACTATATTCTAATTCCTAGCATTTCATTATTTCGGTACTTTCAACCCTCGGTACCACTACTACTACCCTACTCTTATATCGTTCAACTCTATTGGTACCCTACATTCATCTATCAACGATCAGCTCCTCCTTCCTAGTTTTTCTAACATTTCCTTTTTGGAAAAATGATTTTGAGAAAGGAGTTCTTACCAACCTTCGCTTGAGTTATCATCTCTATCTGTTCTCTACCTACTCTGCTCCTTGTTAAGTTTTGTAAATATAAGTGTTATCGTTGTTGCTGTTATTTGTAGTTGTTATTTAGTTTTATTTACCTTACTCTCCAACAATTAGCACATCGAGGCTAAAGATTGAAAAACTCTCAATCACTGAAAACAAAAATACGAATCACACATAATCTTCGCAGCTGGTGAATTTCTTAATTAACCGTTCGCGAGCATAGAAGTGACTTCTAGATCTGTTTTATGGTACAATAAATTTGAAATTTTTAAAATGAAACATGAAAAACAAATTGATTAGCAAAATTGATCAGACAAAACTACATAATTGAAAGCAATTAAACTAAGGTAATATCTATTAAATACCTGCTGTTGTCTTAAAAATAATATGAAGCAAAACTGCTGCTGCCTCTCACTTCCAGATTTTGGTGCCGCCAAAATAGAAAATCTATGGTCTGCGACTCATGCAGATTGCTCCACAGATTTTATTTATATAAGTTCGGTTTCAGGCATTTTACGTATAGTCATAATTTAATAAATTTAATCCCATTCTGTTATGAATAAACCTTTTAACCGCAAAACAAAATACGGTTTCTTCAGTAATTGCATTAAATGTCTTAATCTTTCTTCCATTAATACTGTATATTACTTTGGTTTGATGTGATTTTCTTAAAAGCAAAATCAATCGAGAAGCACCGATAGAATTCCCATTCCCAATTATTTACAACCATCTTATAATTGTCTTTTTATAATTTCATAGGGCAAGTATATTAATTTTTCAACCATTACACACGAGGCAAAATATAGCAATCCAACTCGATCGATTATTTTTACTGATCATTAAAAGATAACGTAATTACAATCATAATCAACGTGATTTACGGATATATATAGATACATATTTAAAGAGGTAATGTTCGTAAGTTTGAATATAAAAGGTAATCTGCGAAATAACTCATCCGATTAAAAAGTTCTTTCGCTAATATTCAGACAAGAACTTCAAAATGTATATATAAGCCGTACATTATTCTGTTAAAGTAAAAGAGCTTTTTGTGTAGACCTACTTTGTAATGTAAGTCGACGAAAAAATAGTCCAGCTAATGTAAAATATAAATGCTTTTTATAGAAAAGCTGTAGAATTTAAAAAAAATTGTAAAAAAGTGCGGGGTGACATATGTATATCTATGCATATGTTAAGGATAATTTACAATAACAAACTAATAAAATCTAATTCTTATAGTCAGAAATAAACTGAATTTCAAGCTATTAACGGACGAAGTCGAGGGCTTTTCGATAATGTATTATCCAAAACTTTAATATTATTCATGTTTTTGTAAATAAGTTGTGCGGTTTCGTAAAATTCTTCTAGTGGTTTTTTTAATCAATTTATTGCAAACATCATGGTGTAAAGCGAAGAGTAGAAGGGAAAACTCCTATAGATTGTAACGTTAAAAAAAAGTGTGTGTTTCAACGCCTCCAGTGGTTATGTCCAGTCATCAAAACGTAAAACGCGCGATTCAATCCAATCTATCCGATTCTTATTTCCAACGAACAATAGGAAGCTCTGGTTTCAGCTGTGCACAAAAGAGCTGTCACTCATGTACTTTAACAATAAATGCGTCTTGTGGACTAGGTTCGAGGCTAATCTAGCCACTTAGACTAGTTAGATTTAGCTTTTGCTAAAATCCGACTTAGTATTTAGAAAAGCTCGTAAATATACTGATTTATCTAGATGCAAACCGAGCGGCATGGCCTAGAGGTTTAGACCATTGCTTAGCATTCGAGAGGACGCCGGTTCGATTCCGGGTTCGTCTGCCTTGGTCCAAGTTTTTCTGTGCTTTCCTTGGATCACTTAGGCAAATGCTGGGGCAGTAATATTCCACAGATAATCTTTCATTCTCTTCTGTCTTCATTTCGCCCGTCTCAACTTTCTCACCCGAACCACCACCCACCCATTCCCACTATTCCTGAAAGCAGGCTAAAGGGGGTCTTCTGCCATACCTTCCGGTGTAGTCCGGAGAGACTGCCCGCCCACCAGCCTAGCATTACTGGCTGGTGGGAATGAAACACCCAAAAGTTTTTTTTTCTATATGAAATAGACGGAAATCTACACATTTTTCATTATCTCCCTACAGATTTTCAGAAAACTGACCTAGCAACACTGCTCCGCGTCTTTCAGAAGGTGTCAAAGTTTTATTTTTTGCTAAAAATTGTTTTTCGCACTTAACTTTTGGAGCCCCTTGCTTCCTGGCGCCTAGAGCGACCGCTCCTCTAGCTCTGCTCCTGGGCTGGGGCTAACCGCAACATTTCTTTGTCCCTTAAGACAAAGATGTGTGTGCCAGCATTTCGAAACGCCAAGAAATAATAATTTTCCAAATCTAAAGATCTGAACAGAACCATTTTCCTTTTTTTTCGATGGTACATGCGTTCTGTTTTAAATTTTAAAGAATTTATAAATCATATTTTTAATTAATTTTTATATTTTTGCATATTATTTTTTGTTTCATCTTCAATACCTACATTAATTTGTCCCTTCTTCCCTTTTTTAATTCTTTTAATTCTTCTAATTCTGTCCCTAAGTAGAGCCTCTTTAAAATTTGTTTGTAATTAAAATTTTCAGAAACGAGACAAGTCAATTGTCGGAACACAAGGGTCTGCCTCGGCTTTCGCATATAAGCAGTGGCGTACATTTAAATCTTCCTAATACTTGAAATTTCTCTGGGTACTCGACGAATCGTAGCTTATCGAGAAAATTCCATTCTGGAAATTTTACATCAATAAGTTTTGAAAAAACTATATCTAATTAAGTCACGTACACATACGCACACCCGTAAGGAAAACTTTTTTGAATTTTTCTCGTAATCTTTTATCGGCACTTTATCGCTACCTATTGTTTAATAATCGCTTAGAATAGTTACTATTAGAACTTGATCTAGTTAGCTCTCTAACTTCTAAACATAATTATCTTCTCATTTTTTGAAGTGAAACTTCTTTACGCACAGTAGGGTAAGTTCGTTTCATGCGAGTTGCTATGTAACGAAATCATGCAACGCATTTCCCCCGCTGTCTGTCTCTATGTATGCTTAGATCTTTAAAACTACGCAACCGATTTTAATGAGTTTTTTTTTTAATAGATAGAGTAATTCAAGAGGAAGGTTTATGTATAATACATGCATAATATAGTAGAGAAACGCTGACAATTTTAGAGGTTTGTAATGTGATGTAAATAAACACATTTTTTTAAGCTTACATTGGAAACGCTGGCTGAACCCTACGAGATATATCAAAATAATGTACTACAATATTGTACATTATTAAGAAGATCTACAAAAAAGTCCGCGACGGTATATGTCTATCTTTTAGGGATAACCCACATTAACCATTTTTTATCCTGTACTTTTTACGAGAAATAATGGATTATTTACGAAGCGATTTTAAGCAATACAGCATTAATCCTTATCCAATTAAGTACTTTTAAATACATGGTGCATTTAATATAGATCAATATGGCCCTTTATAGTATGTAATTTAAATGAATATTTTCGAAGACTTAAAATACAGGGACATAGCGGTTGCGGCGGTAGCGGCCGGTTTGTATTGTCTAATGACAAAAAAGCTGTGATCGTTGTATTTAAAGACATTCTATAGTATATTTACTATCAGCATTGCACCCATGCCAAGCATAGTGTACAAATGATACAATTAAACCAAATCCTTAATCCCTATCCCGGTATGTTTGTGTGTTTAAAGAAGTTTTACTTCAGTAGCGTGTATTTTTTTATGAGTAAGAAAGATATAAAATTTCTCCTTTCTGCGTACATCTTCTTTTTTCTTTTATTTCTTAATGTCTATTTCTTGGTTCACTCTGTTATAGATAGATGAATCTAATCTTATTGCCATTTTTAAATTATTTTTTATTTAATTTTGTAATATTTTTTGCGTCATCAAAAATTGATTGTAACAATTAATTACTCCTTTTTTGCATAATAATTATTTTTACAAAATATGGGTAATATCGATTATACCTTCAATATACGGAAGTTATTATAAGTACTTATATTCAATCTTAATAACAATGCTAATAACCTATGTTGTTGAATAATATGCTAATTAGTTACATGCTAATAAAGTATTTCTAATGTAAACAAGAAAATCTGCATTAAGACAGGAAAGGTGTTTATTTAAATAAATCACATTTTCCGTTATCATAAAGCACAATAAATATCGCAGTGAGGCAATTTAATTATTACTTTTTATTTGTTTATTCATTCTAGCTTTACGGGTAACAACAGAGAAAACGATAGAAAAAAGAAAGAGTGCGTATATAGGATTTGTAGATTTAGAAAAAGCTTTTGACAATTTTAAATGGGACAAGATGTTAAATATACTTAAAAATATAGGGATGAGTTACAACGATAGAAGAGTGATACTTAGTTTGTATAAAGAGCAACAGGCAGTTATAGAGCTAGGGATACAACGTAGGGAAGTAAATATTAGGATGGGAGTCGGACAGGGATGCACACTATCACTAGGGTTACCACCCGTACTTTATTATAAAGTATTGTACTCTATTTCGACTGTGCGTACGTTATACTTTACAAAGACTCATAAAGTACGCAAAAATACTTTATTTAAGGCCTTAAGTAAACATCGTAATTTTGTAAGCGATTATTCGAAATTCAGAGTACTTTTATATCAATAATATTGCACAGAAAAATGACAAGCCATATTTAGGGAACAACTTGATTTCCCAAATCTGTTCAAAGTAGTGTCACATTTGCTGTCCGTTCCGGCCACTTCAGCATTTACAGAAAAAGTATTCTCTGTTATGAACGCAAAGTGGCGGGACAACAGGAATAAAGCTTCATTAAAACTAATAATTTTGTAAGCGATTATTCGAAATTCAGAGTACTTTTATATCAATAATATTGCACAGAAAAATGACAAGCCATATTTAGGGAACAACTTGATTTCCCAAATCTGTTCAAAGTAGTGTCACATTTGCTGTCCGTTCCGGCCACTTCAGCATTTACAGAAAAAGTATTCTCTGTTATGAACGCAAAGTGGCGGGACAACAGGAATAAAGCTTCATTAAAACTAATTAAAAATGAACTTTTAGTTTACTTAAATCTTTGTTTGCCATGTTTAGAGGCTA
>NW_020442463.1:1402851-1408645 GCF_000699045.2 Agrilus planipennis | reverse complement strand
ATTTTATGATGGGTTTCTTCGGTGATTTGGGACTATATTCTAATTCCTAGCATTTCATTATTTCGGTACTTTCAACCCTCGGTACCACTACTACTACCCTACTCTTATATCGTTCAACTCTATTGGTACCCTACTTTCATCTATCAACGATCAGCTCCTCCTTCCTAGTTTTTCTAACATTTCCTTTTTGGAAAAATGATTTTGAGAAAGGAGTTCTTACCAACCTTCGCTTGAGTTATCATCTCTATCTGTTCTCTACCTACTCTGCTCCTTGTTAAGTTTTGTAAATATAAGTGTTATCGTTGTTGCTGTTATTTGTAGTTGTTATTTAGTTTTATTTACCTTACTCTCCAACAATTAGCACATCGAGGCTAAAGATTGAAAAACTCTCAATCACTGAAAACAAAAATACGAATCACACATAATCTTCGCAGCTGGTGAATTTCTTAATTAACCGTTCGCGAGCATAGAAGTGACTTCTTTTTATTAAAGGCGACACTATCCTGCGCTATCCTCTGCTTTATATCCTTACTACTCCTTCCGTCCTGACTTATCTGACTGCCTAGATATCTAAAATCAGCCACTTCTTCTAATTTTTCGTCTCATATCTTTATATTCGGTCTTTCACTACTTTTCCTTCCCTTGCATACCAGTATTTTAATTTTACTTTTATTTATTTTCATACAGTACTGATCTGTCAGTACCGCTTCCACTTTATTTAAAGCTATCTCTAGTTCCTCCTTGCTAGATGCTAATACTGCTATAATCTGCAAATCTAAGCATACTAATCTTTTGCCCCTGTATATCTATCCCTACAGTTGTACTGTCTTTAATGATGTTGATCGCGTCTTCGATGTATAAATTAAAAAGTAGCGGTGTGCATCCCTGTCTGACTCCCTTCCTAATATTTACTTCTCTACGTTGCAACCCTAGCTCAATACCTGCCTGTTGCGCTTTATACAAACTAAGTATCACTCTTCTATCTTTGTAACTCATCCCTACATTTTTAAGTATCTTCAACATCTTGTCCCATTTAACATTGTCAAAAGCTTTTTCTAAGTCTACAAATCCTATGTACTCATCATCTATCGTTTTCTCTATTGTTACCCGTAAAGCTAGAATAACCTCCCGTGTTCCTCTATTTCTTCTAAACCCAAATTGATCTTCTCCTAAAAGTTCTTCCGCCCTTTTTTCCATCCTCCTCTGTAAAATTCTAGTGAAGATTTTCGACGCGTGGGAAGTTAAGCTAATAGTTCTAAATGTCTCGCACCTATCCGCGCCCCTCTTTTTAGGTAATGTTACGACTACGTTCCGTTTTTAATCCTCTGGGACATTCCCCGTCTCGTAAATGTGACAAACTAGCTTAAACATACGATATCTAACCTCTTGTATTGCATCTTTTAGAATTTTCCCCGTATCCCATCTACACCTGACGCCTTATTATTCTTCAAATATTTTAATGCTACATCGAACTCTTCTCTCATTATGGGATAACCTAGCTCATCTGTCTTCACATTATCTTCCTTCTCTATTATATCTCCTACTTCATGGCCTGCGTATAGGTTCTCTAAATATTCTTTTCCTCATTTTCTATCAAAATGACCCCTGTCTCGTTCCTTTTATTATTATTACTGTATCCTACATCTCTAAAATTCCTTTTAATTATACTATAAGCCTCGTCTGTTTTACCTACTTCAAACTTTTCTTCTACTTCTTTACACATCCTATCAATCCACTGTTCCTTAGCTGCCATACACTTCCTAATTATTTCCCACTTTATAGCCTTATATCTTTTTTGCCCTTCTTCGTCTGTCCTGTTTTTGTATTTCCGCCTTTCATCTATTAATCCTACAATCTCATTTGTTATCCAGGGTTTCCTACTTTCGTTTTGTTTAAGACCTAGTATATCTGTAGCTGCTGACTTCGGGCACGTGTTAATGCAATGGAACTGGAACTGGAACTGGAACCATTCTGTCTCTATGTACCCGTCATTCGTTTCTCCCGCCGCCTTTAGTTTTTCAGAATTTTCAATTTAAGATTGGTCTTCATAACTACTAAGTTATGATCGCTATTTATATCTGCTCCTGAATAACTCCTACAGTCCTTCACTTGATTTTTAAATCTTTGCCTAACAAGTATGTAATCTAACTGATATCTCCCTAAATCACCTGGCATCTTCCACGTATAGCGCCTCCTAACGTGATGGTTGAATAAAGTATTCGCGTTGGTTTATCGCAAAATTCTATCAGCCTATCTCCCCTATCATTTCTATTGCCTAATCCAAAAGAACCTGCTATTGCACCCACTTTACCTTCACCTATTACTGCGTTGAAGTCTCCTACAACTATTAGGTTTTCCTGTGTAAACTTGACGCGTATTCTATATCTGCATAAACCGCTTCTACGTCTTCATCACTGTAAGATGATGTACGAGTAGGCATGTAGACCTGCACTAATACCGTTTTTACCGGCTTGGAGTTTAATTTAACTATAACAATCCTATCGTTTTTTTGTAAATAACTTTCTACACTCTGCCCTCCTTTGCTACGCATTATAGTTCCTACCCCCGAATTACCTTCTACTGATTCTGTATGTATTACTCTAAAGTCTCCACCCCAAAAGTCTCCAGCTTCGGGCCAACGGACTTCAGTAATACCTACTATATCTAATTCTAATCTATCCATCTCTATTTTTAAATTTTCTAATTTCCCTACTTGCCTCGTTGTCCTAACCTTTCACGTTCCGACTAGTGAAATATTGCACCTATCCCTATTGCACTTATTGATAACATCCCCCGAGGTAGTCCCCGCACGGACATCCGAATGGGTGACTAGTTTACGTTTTACTTGGGATATCATAATGTGGTGGTTTCCCGTTGACTTCCACATTGCGGTATTGTGCATCAGAGTGTCATACCGGTCCTCATGATCTCTGCCATCCTGAGTACTGAAAGAGCTGCTGCCCTCATTCACGGACTTGTCTTAGTCTGGTTTCTTTTTAAGAACCCACCATTATGGTTGAATCTATGGTCTGGCTCCCTAAATCATCTAAACTCGCAAGCCGATCCACCCATTCTAGTTTGCACAAGAGTTTCGTCAAGGTTCAAATCCCGTCGGATCGGAAGTATATAATACTTAAAAATAATTTTTTTTAGAGGAATAGGGCATATTAGTAATAATGTAAGGAATAAGTCAGGAATCATTTTGTTAGAAAATGAGGACAAGAACGGTATTATGAAAAAGAAACCTATACACAGAGGACAAGGGTTAGCAGATATACGTATTAGAAAAAGAAGGCAGCATTGAGGTAGATGAGTTCCGAATCCCTAGCCGATAAGCTTAGTTCTGGGATTGAGATGAATCTAGTCTCCTTGAAGCATTTTGTTGAACACATGAATGTTAATGTTGCGTGGGGTCCTTCTAATGTTAAGCGGCTAGGAAAAATTCACGCTATTAAAGTTTGATCCCTGTTACAGTGCAGAACTGATTTCTCTGGATCACAGAAGGGTACAAATGTCCTTGTAAAATTGATCTTTCATGTGGAGGAAGTGAGAACTGTTTAAACCAGGGACTGTAACAATTTGGACAGTCCACTTTTTGGTGCAATGTGTCTATCTCCTAAATCTGAGTTTATTTTATATCAAAAACACGCTCAAGAAGCAGGTGAAATTATACATAATAATTTAGATTATAAAATAATTCTACTTGGATAGTATTAAACTATATATATTGTAATGTTCGTGGGTTTAACAAATTAACTTTTAAGAAGAACTATTTATTTACACTAATTATTATTGAACTTAAAACACTATTAAATTATTACTAAACTTAGGTAATTATTCTATTTATTTACACTACTGTTACTATTCACTGTTCTATTTATTTCACTGCAACGGTCAATTTATTTGTACTCTACTCTCGGCTATCGTCTCTTCCTTTAAATACTCTTTTGGTCCGTTTCGGGAACTTTCTCGAGCCGTACGGAAAAGTCTCGTTTTTTTTGAACTGTTTAATTGCTTTCCCAGAACGCAGGTACGACAAACACGTTTACAGGTACGGCGCACATGAAGAAAGGCGCCCGCGGCTAGTCGGCGAATCGATAAGCCGCTCATACACACGTATGCCCGATCGCACACAATCACGCTCGTGGTCGCTACAATATTATTAAATTTATCCAGCATATTCTCAATAGTGTACATGATTTTAGTCTTTATTATTCTAATAAATTTATTTACGACTTCCTAGGCATTTTTTCGATGAAATGTATTTCAACATTCTTATAAGTATGTATACTACCGATGGACCGATCAAATATTACCCTGTCATTGGTATGCTTTTTTTACGAAATCAATTAACTTCGCAATAGGTATATGCTTGTTACGCTTTTCGTGGTCTGTACTTACACGGCAGACTTTTTCAGTTTACAGTTAATACAATAAAGTGGTCTGCAACAAAATTAATTAAGCTGTTAATTGTGAATTTTTTGTTAAATCATTCCAAAAAGATAAACGTTCCATTTGTTTATAATCTATTTTCAACAGACAAGTTTCAAATATTATTCAGAAATATCAATAACAAAATAAAAGGAATAGAATTCAGTTTAATAAATTCTATTCCAGAAACATTTAAGGATGTGCAAGATAATTAAAATTTGAATAAAATCAAATTTTGAATTATCAAATAGCACATACGTTAAATTTTTATTGTTCCTTTCCCAAAATAATTAACATTTAATAACAATAAACAAAAACACATTTCCAGGCATAGAATTTATTTAAAAAAATTATTCTATGAAGGAAGCACTAAAAAATGTGTATTTGCTAATTCACAATTCAAACAATGTTTTTATCCTTACTTTTAAATATTTCGCGCCAGATTACATATCGGGTCTGCGACGCTCTCTTCCGTCTACTTAACTAACATTCGAATAATCTCTCTACCAGTTAGTTACAGCGGATATTTTTAAATTTCATCAAAGTATTTTTTAAGCAGATATTATGCAACAAATAATGACTATTTAGCAAAAAGAAATCATACATACTTATGTGAGTGTGTAATTAAAATGACATTATTTACATCTACTTATTCATTTTCCAGCATTTAGAGTATGTTGGGTTGCCTAACCACACGTTCAGTTTCTGGTAATTAATTTTTGTACTTGAAAAAGTGACCTTTCGTTCGTTCGACAGGTCCGGATTAAAACTTTTTAAGAGATGGTTGCTAAATACAATTAATATTTTTTGTGAATGTTGAAGTTAGTTTTAAACTTTTAATTATAATGCTTAAGTGAATGTCTTGAATGAATTCCACAAGATTAATAATAACTGCACAAGTTTATTTTACCAATTAATCTTTTAAATATTTTCCTGAACAGCCAAAATAACGTGATTTTAGATAGAGCTTAATTTAGGAGATATTCGGTTTTAGAAAATACTTTTTATTTTATTTAACAATCAGCAGTGATTTTATACTAATTTAAAAAAAGCAAATACATATAAGTTATTACGTCGTTGAATACTACAATAGATATTCAAAAATAGCAACGCAAACTACTACATTGTAAATTGTAAATTTAGTGTTCTGAATTGTATGCACTGAATTTAAAATCTATCGTTTAATTGCTCAATAGTGTTAATTGGCTGAACATAAACTAATTGTTTTAAGTGGTCCCATAAAATGTCTGAAGGATTGAGTTATAAATAACTTTTATTGAAATGTATTTCCTTTTTTTCTACTTTAGAATAATAAATGAATTGTTAAATAAAATATTAAAGTATTTTTTAAAACTGAAAATCT
>NW_020442463.1:1394026-1401980 GCF_000699045.2 Agrilus planipennis | reverse complement strand
TCTTCTCACCCTTGTGGAATTAGGGAGGGCCTCCCCGAACGACTTCCCTTGGGCTTAGCTATTTAGTTGATCTTAAAAGTGTCTTATACACTTTTCGCGAGTCTACTCTAGCGTTACTTCCTTTCAGACAGGGTACAGTGGGTTATCTGGAATAGGAGCAATAGGCGACTGCCCAGCTTGCCTTGGCGAAATCTGTCCGATCTTCTCTACCAAACCTATTAGTATTTGCCGTTAGTCCTGTTAATTGCACTTTTGCTTTCAGATAATGAGGTATTCCTTAAGAAGAACGAAGACATCGTATTTTTTGCTTTTTATTGTATTTTCTTTGAAATTTCGATCGTTGTCTTTCTTTTACAGGTATTTTTGTTTTCTTGTCTTTCTCTTACAGGTATTTTGTTTATTACTTTATGAACTGTTATATTATGTAATTGTAACTTAGAATAATAGTTAAAATGTTTCTAAATTGATCTTTTGGCATAAATGTTAAAGTTAAATTAAACATTTGTTAACGCTTTCACAATTAAAACTCATTTGGGTGGATAGGGTGGCTATAAGGGGTGATGCGGAGGCCACAGAGGGTTAGGGAGGCTTCTTTCTCTCTACTCTAGTGTTTAAATAATAATATGACAGTTTATAAGTAATATAACGCTATTTATTGTATTTTCATAAAAGTGTCTGTTGTTTTCTTGTCTTTTTCTTGCAGGTATTCTGTCTTTTAACATTTATAATTCATTAAAATTGTTATTTCATACATATTTTGTTTGTATTATGTATTATGCAGTTATTTGAAATAAATATGGTTTTTTATAAGAAATGTACATTTTGTATCTAAATAAATCAATACATTATAATTGGACTATTATTATTTTCGTATCTCTGAAGTGTAACAGTTAATTTATCAGTCATGTAAGTGACTGTAAAATAACGTTAACGTTCAAGGTGACATAATAGTCTTAATCCCAATGCCATTAATTTTAATTTCCGTCTATCCTGCTGGCGCCCTCTGGCGGCGAATATCCAAACTACCTAATGGAAAGGTATCCAGTTCGCACCGCCCTCTAGCGGTGGACTGCTGAACTAAAATAGTTTCGCTATTCGCCATCAGGCCACCCGTCTGGCGGCGGATAGCCGAACTAATGTAGTTCAGCATTTAGCCGCTAGAGGGATACCCTGGCGGCGGATAGCTGAACTAATGTAGTTCAGCATTGTGCCGGTAGAGGGACCACTGGCGGCGGATAGTCGAATTGCTATAGTTCATCGGTCTACCGCTAGAGGGCGCTGCAATCACTTACATTCCGAGAATAAAAATTAATACTGATCAAGGGGATCCAAGGTCACACGTTTAACTCGGTTTATTTAACTTTGTTTTAAATGCATTCATCAACTATTACACAGGTAATACACGCAAATGATAAAACAATAATGATTTAAGATTTATTTATTTAGACAAAAATTACATCTATTACAACGATATTTATTTCAAACAACTGTATAATACATGATACAAACAAAATATCTCAGAAATAACAGTTTATAATGACTTATAAAAGTTACAACACAAAATTCCTGAAATGAAAGACAAGAAAACGAATGGAATTTCAAGAAGATACAAANATGATAACCTGCTGAAACAATTTAATATTAGTTTCATATCAAATCATATTAAATTATTAAGAATCATAATTTCCATCAATCAAATAATAGACTATCAAACTGAATAATCAACAATTACAATTCAAAAGAGTAAAAAATTATAATACTAATTATTGTCAAACAAATAGAGTTTATATATCCACCTAACGCTTTATTAGTCTTAAAGCTAACAAAACTATTGTTAATATTCCTCAGTCTTGCTCACTTTTAACGAGATATGATCAAAATAAGAAAAACAATCCAATCTAATCGGTTTAGTTTCGGTATTATCCATGCAAAGTCCAAAAAGTCACAGTACAATATCAGAAAAAAGAAGATATCCTTAAGTGTTAAGCTTGTTGTTTATTGTTGAACATACTGACGTGGAACATATAATATGGACCTACTATCTACAAGCAAGTCTGTAGACTTCACATTTTACTTTATGAGATACCTTGAATGTTTGTAGTTTTAATTCAATATATTATTAAAAATTAAAATTAATTCACTAATACATTTTACTTTATATTTTTTCACATAGCATTTTCCATCGGAACTCTTTTTATGAATTAAATTTTAATAAGACAATTAAAAACATAAAAATATCAAAAAACTTTAATGAATTTAATTAACAAACAAATCATTCTAACATAACGATAATTCTCTTTACATATTTGTGCTAAAATATTAAAACATTATTATTTCATGTAATAAAACTATTTACACTTCAAATTAAATCCTTAATTATATCTAGAAGAATATGTCAACTACTTTGTAGGTGTTTAGTTCTTATTATTTTTATTGTTAAAACTCTCTTCAAAATATTGATTGGGATGATTAATTATGATTTTACTGGGTCTTCCATGCATATATTCAAAATATTTACTACAAGCTACCTGATAGTGACCCTCCTTTGCATAGTTAGCTATCTCATGAGCCCCTAAAATAAATAGGTCCATTAAATGTTGGAAAGTAGAACAACTGATTAAATAATCTGAAAATTATTTANAATTCGTAAATAGGAACTGACCCGCCTATAAAAAAAAACCATGAGACTGGGATACTAACAGCGTATTTTAACCATTTTACTTCAATTCCTAAGAATATAAATGATTACTGTAATTAATTATCACGATAACGATTCATTATTATATTACAACTTCAAAATCATATAAATGCAACTGGTAACCAGCTTTCCAATACTTTCAAATATGGATTATTTTAAAAAATTATTCTGGGAATAAAACAATAAAAATTTCGGTGTTTATTTTTCATAATTCAAAAAATGTTTTTATCCTCCGAATTAATTTCAATTTATTATTTCACACATCCTTGAATGTTCCAAGATTAGAATTTCCTAAACTTCATTATAAGAAATTTTATTCCTAAAACAATGAAACGTGTTTTTATTTATTTCTATCAAATCTTTAAACAATGTTTCATACAAATTCATCACCGACCTTCGCTTTCATTCAACGGTCAACCTGCAAAAATGATCAATAAAGTTAATTAGCTAACAATAAGCTATTAAAATAAGCCGGACTTTAGATAAAAGAAAAAACATTGAAAATCAATATTATTTAAAAAAAAATTACGGTATTGGCCTGAATACAAACACTTCTGCAAGAAAACACAGTAAAAAACAGAGGAAAATAATGTAGAAGTAAAATATTTCATATGCAACCATACACGCACTAGTGTAAATTCGATTGCATACTGATAATTGCTCAAAAACACCTAAAACCAGCTTCCGCACTTATAAAAATGTAAAAATATTTGAATACCTATAAAACATTTTGAAGAACAATTTGCTTTTTAACGAAAAAATGCGTTATATCTGAAATTATTAATTATTACTTTTGTTACAAAGCTAAAAAGTGTATAATAAATCCCGTAAAATAATTATGTGAATCCAAAACTGACTTGAAAGCTTCTTTTCTATTTTCCGAGACGTTTCTGAATAAACAACAAACACCAAAATCATTAAAATGAACAATTTTATGATTACTTGGGACTAACAGACAAGATGACAAATTATTACGAGTAACATTAAAGCATATACGTTTTTAATAGAAAAAGAAGACAAACTCAAAATTTAACAGCACATAAATATACTTTTGATATTGACCCCTAATTAGTTTATTCTAATGTTCACATGAATATAAAAGGTGTCAATATTTTAATTATGCATCAGGAATTGTTTTTCTTTTTTACTTTTATAATGTAGAAGAGAGTGTTTCAAAATAAAATCAGTAATCACCAGGCAAAGCAATTACCACTTCACTAAGCCTTTTCATTTTGTTTTATAAATTAAAAATTTGTCATTTACCCATTGTTGTTTCTGCTTCCAGTGAATAAAAGCTCCAGACTGGGATGAAATGTGGATTGCTACAATCGCGGACAAACCATACATGATGTCCAAAGTTTATGTAATTACTCCTGTTAAACAATCAAAACAATATTTAAATATATAATTAACTTAGGCTCAATAGTGCATATGTTAACAGAACATTAAAATGTAATGCATAAATGTGTTCCTTTGTGATGATCTTAGTATAATACAAAGGAACAGAAGGTCAAAGCTATAATTTAATATTTAATCAATTATTATTCTTTTTAATAGTTCATTAAACTGTTTAATTTTAAATTAAAAATGTGCAAAATCATTATAAATAAATAAATAAAGTATGAATGTAGGCTAAATTGATTATTTATGAGCACATATTCGAATTATAAATTCTTGGTTAATAAGCATGAACCTACAGATAAATAAAACAGTTAAAACCAGCAATGCCATATACCATTCCTAATCGTAATACATGGTACATTTATTTTGTTTTGAGGCTTGGAGCCTGTTAATCTACTAAATAGGTGAAAAACAAATAAATCTGTTTTATGCCTAATTTTAGGTATTTAGTGTTTTATTTATTTTGTTCCACAAAACTTTTTTTGATTTTCTTGCACGAACATGCCATTTATAGTAATGAATTATCAATGATTTTTTCTTAAATTGCCTGAATCTTCTCTTATACTATAAATAATACAAATTAATTAGATTTCGACCATTCCATGACTTCGAGCAGAATTTTTTTTTTACGAAATCCACCACCATACATAACTCGACCCAACTTAAACGTCATTGATCAGGTAGTGTTACCCTTTGTGTATCTATTATCTAATCTATGTAGTGTTATTTAAAACCATTAACTTGTTGCCATCATTGAGTTGCCATAGATAAGGTTATTATCACAGATAAGTTATTAAGTATGCTTTGAAGATAGGTACGTTCAGATCATAGAGAAAGGACAATTGAAAAGGAAAACAATAGGTGCATAACATACCATTGAGCCACGATTGAGCCGAATCTAGCTAATCTTATATTTTTAATACTTAACTCAAACTATACACATAATAATATTTATTATAATTTATACGTCTCCAAGGTTACTTCAAGATGTTCAAATTTCAGAGATAATTTAATAAAAGCTTCACACCTATTATCTTACATTTTTTAGAACGGATTAAGTTCTTAGTCAGTTACTTCTCACAACTACCAGACGTGGCTCGCAATTTTGATATTCTTTGATCTCATCATTAAATTGTTTGTATATTTTTTAATTAGTATTATTTACCGAATCGCTGATAAACATAAAAATATACAGTTTGAATTTTCTAAAATGATACTGGAAATAGTTGAAAAGTTTTGGAAATCGTTTATAGATGATAACAAAAGAAGTTAATACAATTTTCAACGCTTTCCTAATGACCAAACACNCAAATAATAGACTATCAAACTGAATAATCAACAATTACAATTCAAAAGAGTAAAAAATTATAATACTAATTATTGTCAAACAAATAGAATACAAGATTTGGAAAGTCACACACCATTTTATATGCACATCATAAAATAGTTAAAAGATTACTTACTCTTTTTAAGTACAAGAGAAAGAAATGTGAGTCTCTTCTTCTCCACATTTCGGCTCCTTTTAATTTACCCTTTTCATGTTCACTTATTATGTTTTAATGGAAACCTGTTGAAACAACTTAGTATTAATTATATGTTCATCAGGCTTTGTTATTTTATTATTAATGATAAATACTAATGTTAACACCATATGAATTTTTTGGCAAGCTCATTAGAAGCATTTTTGGAAATAAAAATAAGTCTGACTGCCACAAACATTGCATCTGCAAGTTTGCCCATCTAATCCGAGGATATCATCTCACAGCAAACCTATATTACAGAAAAAAAAAAACAAAGCAAAAATAAGAATTTTTCTAACAGAATCTGAGAACTTTAAGGGCAAAATAATATTTTGTCTATAAATCGAAAGCAATTCTTCACAACGTGGCCCGATAACTATGAAAAATCTACAATCATCGCCTAAAACAGTTTTCAAAATTTAAAAATCCTAACAAAACCCTAACTATTCATCTTTAAATAAACTAAGAAACTAAAAATTCACGGTAGATGAGTGGGCAGGCAATAAACCTCGATTGACCATCATATTATAACACGAAACCAGTACGCCACCGAGTCGTTCACGCCAAAAAAAATCCAAGCAACGGTAATCGAAACGCATCAATTACTAAATAGAAACACATTCTACACAATCAAATGAAAATCGAATATCATTAGGGCTAAATACCTTCGGGCATTGTCTCCGTTAATGGACAGCAAAACCACAGCTTATCATACCCATGAAGACCGACAACAAGTTGACAAATGAGAAAAAGAGATCGCCGGAAGATCCATAGATAAAAATTCCATCTATATTTACAATACATAGATAATAGATTTTGTAGGTGCGTTCAAATATACTAACTCAGGTTAATTCGTAAATAGGAACTGACCCGCCTATAAAAAAAAACCATGAGACTACGATACTAACAGCGTATTTTAACCATTTTACTTCAATTCCTAAGAATATAAATGATTACTGTAATTAATTATCACGATAACGATTCATTATTATATTACAACTTCAAAATCATATAAATGCAACTGGTAACCAGCTTTCCAATACTTTCAAATACGGATTATTTTAAAAAATTATTCTGGGAATAAAACTAAAAATTTCTCACACCCTTGAATGTTCCAAGATTAGAATTTCCTAAACTGAATTATATCAATAAAGTTAATTAGCTAACAATAAGCTATTAAAATAAGCCGGACTTTAGATAAAAGAAAAAACATTGAAAATCAATATTATTTAAAAAAAAATTACGGTATTGGCCTGAATACAAACACTTCTGCAAGAAAACACAGTAAAAAACAGAGGAAAATAATGTAGAAGTAAAATATTTCATATGCAACCATACACGCACTAGTGTAAATTCGATTGCATACTGATAATTGCTCAAAAACACCTAAAACCAGCTTCCGCACTTATAAAAATGTAAAAATATTTGAATACCTATAAAACATTTTGAAGAACAATTTGCTTTTTAACGAAAAAATGCGTTATATCTGAAATTATTAATTATTACTTTTGTTACAAAGCTAAAAAGTGTATAATAAATCCCGTAAAATAATTATGTGAATCCAAAACTGACTTGAAAGCTTCTTTTCTATTTTCCGAGACGTTTCTGAATAAACAACAAACACCAAAATCATTAAAATGAACAATTTTATGATTACTTGGGACTAACAGACAAGATGACAAATTATTACGAGTAACATTAAAGCATATACGTTTTTAATAGAAAAAGAAGACAAACTCAAAATTTAACAGCACATAAATATACTTTTGATATTGACCCCTAATTAGTTTATTCTAATGTTCACATGAATATAAAAGGTGTCAATATTTTAATTATGCATCAGGAATTGTTTTTCTTTTTTACTTTTATAATGTAGAAGAGAGTGTTTCAAAATAAAATCAGTAATCACCAGGCAAAGCAATTACCACTTCACTAAGCCTTTTCATTTTGTTTTATAAATTAAAAATTTGTCATTTACCCATTGTTGTTTCTGCTTCCAGTGAATAAAAGCTCCAGACTGGGATGAAATGTGGATTGCTACAATCGCGGACAAACCATACATGATGTCCAAAGTTTATGTAATTACTCCTGTTAAACAATCAAAACAATATTTAAATATATAATTAACTTAGGCTCAATAGTGCATATGTTAACAGAACATTAAAATGTAATGCATAAATGTGTTCCTTTGTGATGATCTTAGTATAATACAAAGGAACAGAAGGTCAAAGCTATAATTTAATATTTAATCAATTATTATTCTTTTTAATAGTTCATTAAACTGTTTAATTTTAAATTAAAAATGTGCAAAATCATTATAAAGCTTTGTTTTTTT
>NW_020442463.1:1376916-1393357 GCF_000699045.2 Agrilus planipennis | reverse complement strand
TAATACTTAACTCAAACTATACACATAATAATATTTATTATAATTTATACGTCTCCAAGGTTACTTCAAGATGTTCAAATTTCAGAGATAATTTAATAAAAGCTTCACACCTATTATCTTACATTTTTTAGAACGGATTAAGTTCTTAGTCAGTTACTTCTCACAACTACCAGACGTGGCTCGCAATTTTGATATTCTTTGATCTCATCATTAAATTGTTTGTATATTTTTTAATTAGTATTATTTACCGAATCGCTGATAAACATAAAAATATACAGTTTGAATTTTCTAAAATGATACTGGAAATAGTTGAAAAGTTTTGGAAATCGTTTATAGATGATAACAAAAGAAGTTAATACAATTTTCAACGCTTTCCTAATGACCAAACACAAAACAATTAAAATTATCAATTATCTACTTATTTAGGGTTTTTATTATTGCGTACAGTTCAAAGTTGATAATTTGCACGTAGAAATTCTTTCTTAGACTGTAAAAATAAAGTTATAAAAAAAGCACAAGTAATTTCAGATAAAACTCCCATATATGTATTAAAAATATGCCATTTTTTGAAAGGATAAATTAATCTTCTGCATATCTTAATAATTCTGATCGGTCAGAATTACCCTTACCTTTTATATATTTCCCCTTCACGCCTTAATGGAATTTCACCATGTGTACCATTATCTGAACATGGTTTGAATCAAAGTTTAAATATTGAAAAAAAAACCCACTATTAATGGAATTTCCCAACATTGTGTCTTTGTAACCTAAAATGAAAGAATAAATACATAATAGACTTGTTATATTTCATATATGTCTAATTTGAAATTAAATTTAACTTTTTAGCTAATGACATAATATTGTAAATTCACGATAAGACAAAAACATGACCAGAAATCAACACAATGGTTTATTAGCTCTAGAAGTTAGTATTTGTCACAAAATATGTTGATTAGATCTTGTACAACAAAGTATAATTTTATTCTAATCTTTCATCTGTGGTTAACATCGCTAACCTCAAATGTTTAAATAGTGTTTCTTGGCGCCAAATAATATATTAATATCTAGTTTGTAGTCTCTTCTACTTAATTTTGGCATTAATTAGAATTAGAACAAATGGATTTGGAAGGATCTCGTAGAAAAAGAAATCAAAAAGTGTTGGTAGATAACCGTTTACACGAAATATATCAACATGATTTACAAATGTTCATTAATCCTCCTGATTTTGAAATTACATTGGAGGAGTTTGAAGAACTAGCTTTGCAACGTCTTCAAGTATTGAGAATAATTGAACAAGCATCTCAGAAGGGATACAAGTTACTCACTGATGATTGGATAAATTGTGTAGCAGCAGATCTAAGAAAAGAAAACTTGAATAATTACCATCGTCTGATCATGTATTGTGGCAGTGCTCAGTCGGAAGCTAGTTTCGCTGCACGCAGAGAAGACCACATTTCCCATTATATTTTACGTCTGGCCTATTGTCGTTCAGAAGAATTAAGAAAATGGTTTTTAGCACGTGAGTTGGATTTGTTTAAATTCAAATTTAAAATGATGACAAAGAGAGAAGAGTTGGAGAAGTTTCTTAGCATAAACAAACTTGATTATTCGCCAATATCTCAACAAGAAAAAGCAAACTTAAGAGACAGTTTGCTTTGTTCAACTACAAATGTATACAATTTTGAAGGGACTGATTTTTATAAAGTACGGTTTACTGAAGTTCCATTTCTGATCAAGAACAGAAAAGTATTTTTAAAAGGTGGTTTTGCTTTTATACCCAAGAAAGAGTTAATGAATTGTGTTGCTAATATTTTTAGAACAATGCTTAGTCATGCTCTAGCAGTGAGTATTTTTATTTTATATCTTATTACTTCATAAAATACCATACTTGATAATAATAATATTTTTTATTCTAGTATGCAAATAGCAAAATTCCCACTTTAGATGATGAACGTGTAAGTCAATTGCTATCAAGTTTACACACTACATACACAGGCAAAGATTACTTGCCTGGTCAAGACACCAATTCAATTGACCCATCATTTATGGACACATATGCTAAAAACCATTTTCCTTTGTGTATGCGAAATATTCATGAAAATTTCCGTGCTACACATAAACTAAAGCATGGTTGCCGATTACAGTATGGGTTCTTCTGTAAAGCCATTGGCTTATCCTATGAGGATTGTGTGAAGTTTTGGAAAGATGAGTTTACAAAAATAATGGATAGTAATCAATTTGAAAAACAGTATAGCTATGCAATAAAGCATAATTATGGAAAAATAGGCCGCATGGTCAATTATTCTCCTTATAGTTGTATGAAAATAATTACAGACACAGTTGGGGCTGGAGAGCATCATGGTTGTCCTTTTAAATTATGGGATAACGGGTACTTGAAGCAGAAATTAAGTGAATATGGACTTAGTAGCCAAGGTAAAATTATTTATTATAAATAATTTTCAGATCAGTTGTTCTACATTCCAACATTTAATGGACCTATTTATTTTAGGGGCTCAAGAGGTAGCTAACTATGCAATGGAGAGTCACTATCAGGTAGCTTGTAGTAAATATTTTGAATATATGCATGAAAGACCCAGTAAAACATAATTAATCATCCCAATCAATACTTTGAAGAGAGTTTCAACAAGAAAAATAATAAAAACCAAACACCTACAAGGTAGTTGACATATTCTTCTAGATATAATTAAGGATTTAATTTGAAGTGTAAATAGTTTTATTATATGAAATAATAATGTTTTAATATTTTAGCACAAATATGTAAAGAGANTTTATTTTAGGGGCTCAAGAGGTAGCTAACTATGCAATGGAGAGTCACTATCAGGTAGCTTGTAGTAAATATTTTGAATATATGCATGAAAGACCCAGTAAAACATAATTAATCATCCCAATCAATACTTTGAAGAGAGTTTCAACAAGAAAAATAATAAAAACCAAACACCTACAAGGTAGTTGACATATTCTTCTAGATATAATTAAGGATTTAATTTGAAGTGTAAATAGTTTTATTATATGAAATAATAATGTTTTAATATATTAGCACAAATATGTAAAGAGAATTATCGTTATGTTAGAATGATTTGTTTGTTGATTAAATTCATTAAAGTTTTTTGATATTTTTATGTTTTTAATTGTCTTATTAAAATTTAATTCATAAAAAGAGTTCCGATGGAAAATGCTATGTGAAAAAATATAAAGTAAAATGTATTGGTGAATTAATTTTAATTTTTACTAATACATTGAATTAAAACTACAAAAATTCAAGGTATCTCATAAAGTAAAATGTGAAGTCTACAGACTTGCTTGTAGATAGTAGGTCCATATTATATGTTCCACGTCAGTATGTTCAACAATAAACGACAAGCTTAACACTTAAAGGATTTCTTTTTTCTGATATTGTACTGTGACTTTTTGGACTTTGCATGGATAATATCGAAACTAAACTGATTAGATTGGATTGTTTTTCTTATTTTGGTCATATCTCGTTAAAAGTGAGCAAGACTGAGGAATATTAACAATAGTTTTGTTAGCTTTAAGACTAATAAAGCGTTAGGTGGATATATAAACAATAATAAATGTAAGACTCCGAAACATTAATGTATAGGGGTTGATTTATTAAAATGCAAATATTGTTCTAAAGTTCTAGGACAGACAGGTAAACAGTTCGAAATACGCATAAAAGAGCATTTTAAAAGCTTTACTAATAAAAAAGTAGATTCTACCTACACACAACAATTGATAGAGAATAATCATGACTTCACTACCAAATTTTATATAAACAAAAGGTTTTAAATTGAATTTAGAACTTGAACTAGGAATAAACAGATATTATAAAAAAGGAATAACCTAAAACGACCAACTAGAAGGCAACAATTCTCCTTTACTCAATATTAATTGCAACAAACTGTAAGAACTAACTAACTAACTAACTCCTCCATCTATCTAATTAATATAAATAGTCTTGGATCAATTGAGTTTGAAGATTCATCACCTGATGATGCCACTGTGCGGTAAAACAATATTGTTGTGAATCAATATAATTTTCTTGAAACTTTGTGTGTTTTATTTTTAGTAAAAACCATTTTAAATTCCAAATTTTATTTGATCTTTTTTTATTATCAGTTATAGCTGCGCATTTGTAGCCCTATTTAGGATATGGTAAAACATTCTAATTTATATCTATCTGTTTTGTTAAATTTTATTTTTTTTTCCATCATAAAAGTTTTTGTTAAAATTAATATTCATCAAAAAAAGGTAGGCTGAATTGATTACAATTAATTGACTAATGATTTAAGTAAGTAATTTTACTAATCATTTTATTTACCTGTTACCTGTTCAAAATTGTTAGTTAAGTTTTTGCTATTTATACTAGAATAGGTTTTCTTAAGTAATTAAATACTTAATTAGAATAAAGTGATGTATTTACTCGATATTTTTAATGGCATTAGTGCTTATTTTTCTAAAAATATCGGTTTTAAAGTAAAAGTTTAACTTACATAATTTTAAGTTTTGACATACCGATGTACACTCCACTATGCATCGCGGATGACTAACTAACTGAGCGAAGTGCTATTGTTATTATACGACAATAACGCGACAACCAATAGGAAATTAGGTCAAGTTGCACCTGTTTGGATTAGGGAAGCCCTTTGGAATGCGGCGACGGCGATGATTTGTGAGAGTTCATTCACCTTTATGGGCTACTTTTAATATCGAAACTTTAAAAAAAAAACATGATTTAGACATTTTTGCAGCGATTTTGATGCGGTTTTTATAAAAGGACTAGAAACATAATATAGTTTATTATAATTATCGAAATGTTCTTGCAATCGACGAAGTTAAAATTATATTCGAATGTATCTCCCTTAGGGAGTAAGCTTCGAAAATAATAGTAAACTCAGAATTCTTTTCAGAATATGTGACAACCGGGACTTCGTCAACTTTAAACAAATTAAGATCAGCAAACTGAAAAAAAAACTACAGTTTATTTTTATATTTCCTTTTGATTTCAAAATAAAATTTGTAGAATTGATAGATCCCTGAAACAATAATAATTTTTGCGAGCGAAGCCAAATATGGATAAATAAGAAGGGAAATACTAACAAAGAAAAATCACTAGAATTTACTGTACTGCAACCAAATCCAAGCGCTTCAATTCACCCCAAAATTATATAAACTTGATGAGGACATCAATCCTAACGGGGGAGGTGTTATATCAACCTTGGTGCTCTAAAGTACTGATAAATAAAGTGTTTTTAAAAAAGCTCTTGTGGTGAAATCTTCGTAATAATTTACATACGGTTTTCATCTATTAATAATGAATTTTAAAACAGAACTGGATATTGTTAAGTATAACATAGCTAGACGAATTTTATCAATTAAGTAGGCCATTATAAATGTGTAAGTGACAAAAATATGCCTTTCTAACAATTAAGCAAAAATGCTATTAATGACTAAGGCACTTTCTCATGGCTTTGGAATATAAGGAAAAAAGGCACTTTTTCCAAAAAGGAATAATAAAAAGATATTTTTAGTTAGTTGATTTAGTTTTCTTGTACCGTTTGTGGAATAGTCTCTTAAGTTAACTGTTTTTTTTTGCATTCTAATTAAGGGATAATATACTGTGGTATAATTATTATTGGAATGGCTCAAACCCCGTCAACATAAAATCGCGGGATTTTTTTTTTATGTTTTCGTGGAAGAGGGGAAATCTTCAGAAGACACCCAGCCGTCCGTACGACTGGGTAGTGTCGGATTCCCGAGGGAGAAGTCCTCGGACCTACCGACTAAAACTCCTCTACCTCAGGCTTTTTAGGACCAACTAGGGTCCTCTTCAGCCGAAAACATCGCGGGAGAATTCACTACATGAATTGGTGAAATTCGTTGGTTCTTTGTGCATTTTAATATTAAGTTTGCGGAAACACTCTGTTCCCGGAGTAATCCTATCAAGGAAGAAAGATCTGCGACGGACATAAGTTTATTTGCGAACCATAAACGAAGTTCCGTCGTAACAATGTGTAAAAGAATCTTGGGTTTTCTTGCAAACTATAAACAAGGGAACTTTATGTGTACAGTTGACATTAGCAAGCGAACATAGAATAGAATAAAATATGAGAAAAGGGATGATTTTAAAGTACACTAGGTTACAAATTAATGACACAAAAAAAGATGGAAAACGAAATGAATACAAGTTACAGGAAATATGATATAAGTTAAGGTATAAGGGGTATTTGAGGAAGTTATTGAAAAGTGCACGTTTGATATTAAATAATTAAGTTTGGTAGGTACTAAATAACATGGACCAGTGATAAAATGTTAGGGGTGTCTAACATAGTTTTCAAAAAAGTAAACCTCACTTTACGATCCAAAATGTTCCAGTCGATGTACTTGAGTACTCAGCTATCAGCTCAAATTTTGATTGAACATGAGTTAACAACTTCTGAAACTTTGACAAAAAGAATTAGACTTTCACTGACGGTGTTGTCTGAATTATACTTGATATTTCAATTCCAAATGCGAAAATATCAGGGGATGAAAAGTTGTTTAATCTTAGAAAACCAACAACCGACGTTTTGACCTAAATTACAGAAGTTTACCAAGGTGATTGTTTTTGATCAATATAAAAATACGTTACGTTACGTCGCGACTCTGAAGATGGTTTGAATTCTTCGGGTAGTCGGTGTAATTGTCGTTGTTTTTAACTCAGTAACGAATAACTAGGCGTTCACTTAATTATTCGCAAAAAAACATCCACTTAAACATCAGAACGTTCTCTTTAAATGTAAAGTACAGAAATTTCTGGAATAGTAGAACGACTGCAATTCTGAATTATAAGCGAACTTAATTGTTGCTAACAATACGAAGATAATTAGCAAAGTTTAAAATCCTTTCTAATACCTCTACATTTCTAACTTCTTTATCCACGGTATCCTTATCATTCTCCTGTAACACCACATATCAAACGCTTTTAAGCTTTTCTTTTCCACTTCGCCAACCGTCCAAGTTTCGCGTCCATCCAGCGCCGCGTTCCAAACATACACCTTTAACAACTTTCTTTGAATTTCTAAATTAATCGTTTGCGATCATAAAAGTAACTCCTTTTTTTTGAAAGCGACTCGACCCTGCGCTATCTTCTGCTTTATATCCCTACTACTCCTTCCGTCCTGACTTATCTGACTTCCTAGATACCTAAAATCAGCCACTTCTTCTAATCTGTCGTCTCCTATCTTTACATTCTCTCTTTCCCTACTTTTTCTTCCCTTGCATACCAATATTTTTGTTTTAATTTTATTTATTTTCATGCAGTACTGTTTTGTCAATACAGCTTCCATTTTATTTAATGCTATCTCTAACTCCTCCTTGCTAGATGCTAATACTATTATCTATATCATCTGAATATCTAAGCATACTAATCTTTTGCCCCTGTATATCTGTTCCTGCAGTTGTACTGTCTTTAATGATGTTGATCGCGTCTTTGATGTATAGATTAAAAGGTAGCGGTAACAGTGTGCATCCCTGTCTGACTTTTTTTTTATGTTTTCGTGGAAGAGGGGAAATCTTCAAAAGACACCCAGCCGTCCGTACGATTGGGTAGTGTCGAATTCTCGAGGAAGAAGTCCTAGGACCTACCGACAAAACCCCTCTACCTCAGGCCGTTCTAGGACCAACTAGGGTCCTCTTCAGCCGCCTGTCTGACTCCCTTCCTAATATTTCCTTCTCTACGTTGCAGCCCCATCTCTATAACTGCCTGTTGCTATTTATACAAATTAAGTATCACTCTTCTATAGCTGTAACTCCTCCGTACATTTTTAAATATATTTAACATCTTGCCCCATTTAACATTGTCAAAAGCTTTTTCTAAATAGACAAATGCTATGTACGCCTTCTTTCTTTTTTCTATCGTTTTCTCTATTGCTACCCGTAAAGCTATTTCTCTAAACCCAAATTGATCTTCCCCTAATAGTTCTTCCGCCCTTTTTTCAATCCTCCTCTGTACAATACTACTTAAGATTTTTGACGCATGGGAAGTTAAGCTAATTGTTCTAAATGTCTCGCATCTTTCCGCGCTTCTCTTTTTAGGTATGGTTACTTTACGTTCCGTTTATAATCCTCTGGAACTTTCCCCGTCTCGTAAATGTGACTATCTAGTTTAAACATACGACCTCTAACCTCTTGTCCTGCATGTTTTAAAATTTCCCTCTGTATCCCATCCACATCTGCCACCTTATTATTCTTTAAGTTCTTTAATGCTACATCGAACTCTTCTCTCATTATCGGATAACCTAGCCTATCTATAGTATCTTTACACTACCTTCCTTCTCTAATACATCTCCTAACTCAGGGCCTGCGTATAGGTTCTCTAAATATTCTTTCCACCTATCTGATTTTTCCTCCTTTTCTGTCAAAATGACCCCTGCCTCGTTTCTTATATTATTACTACTGTACCCTACATCTCTAAAATTCCTTTTAATTATATTATAAGCCTCATCGGTTTTACCTACTTCAAAATTTTCTTCTACTTCTTTACACATCTTATCAATCCAATGTTCCTTAGCTGCCCTACACTTTCTAATTATTTCCCAACTTTTATAGCCTTATATCTTTTTTGCCCTTCTTTGTCTGTCCTGTTTTTGTATTTCCGCCTTTCTTTTATTAATCCTAAAATTTCATTTGTTATTCAAGGTTTCCTTCCTACTTTATATTCTATATCTGTAGCTGCTGATTTTAGACATGTTTTAATGCAGTTTCATTCTGACTCTATGTCCCTGTCATACGTTTCTCCCGCAGCCTTTAGTATTTCGTCTGCCCTTTTACCTAGCCTATCACGCGTTTCGTTACATTTTAGCTTTTCTAAGTCAAGGCGTCTCCTACCTTCCCCATTTTTAAGAATTTTCAATTTAAAATTGGTCTTTATAACTACTAAGTTATGATCGCTATCTATATCTGCTCCTGGATAACTCCTACAGTCCTTCACTTCATTTTTAAATATTGGGTTGTTCGGAAAGTCATTTCGTTTTTCTCGACAGAGGATTTAATTGTATTCTTTTGTACCCAACTTCACATTTAAGCCGTATATTTTTTATATGCTTTGAGAGCTCATATAGCAAGGCTTGTGTGTAAAAAATTCCAATTAATTCTGCGCAGTAGTTTTTGGTTGGTGCCCTTTTAAATATGGAGAGCGATAAGCAGCATTTTCGACATATCATACCTACTGTTTTACTACAGAAAGGGTAAAAATGCTGTTCAAGCCAGAAAGAAATTGACTGATGTGTATGGAGAAGGTGTGTTGACAGTACGCCAGTGCCAGAACTGGTTCGCTAAATTTCGATCCGGCAATTTTGATGTCGAAGATGCACCACGTTCGGGAAGGCCGGTTGAAGCTGATAAAGACGCGATAAAGGCATTAGTTGATGTGAACCGGCGAATAACAACACGTGAGATCGGATTGAGGTTAAATTTATCAAATTCAACAGTTTATGACCACTTGAAAGGCCTGGGATTATCCTCGAAGCTCGATGTATGGGTTCCCCATGTTCTCACAGAGAGAAATCTGTGTCGCCGCATTGACGTCTGCGATTCGCTTCTCAAACGTCACGAAAATGATCCGTTTTTGAAGCGCATCATCACTGGGGACGAAAAATGGGTTGTATACAACAACGTCAAACGCAAGAGGTCATGGAGCAAAAAAGATGAACCGGCTCAAACCATTTCCAAAGCCGATATTCACCAAAAAAAGGTGATGCTGTCTGTTTGGTGGGATTTTAAAGGAATCGTTTTTTTTGAGCTTTTACCGGATAACACAACGATTAATTCGGAAGTCTACTGTCATCAGCTGGACAAACTGAATGATGCACTTCAACAGAAAAGGTCAGAACTAATCAACAGGAAAGGTGTAGTGTTTCACCAAGACAACGCGAGACCTCACACAAGTTTGGTCACTCGCCAAAAGCTTTTACAGCTTGAATGGGATACAATGCTACACCCACCATATTCTCCAGACCTGGCACCATCGGATTATTATTTGTTCCGGTCACTCCAAAATTTTTTAGACGGTAAAACCTTCACCTCAAATGAGGAGGTCAAAAACCTCCTCGATCAGTTTTTTGCCAGCAAAGACCAAAAATTTTATGAGCGTGGAATTATGCTACTACCAGAAAGATGGCAAAAGGTGTTGGACCAGAACGGTCAATATCTAATTTAATAAAGTATTTGTTTATTATACGAAAACTGTCTTTCATTTCCACAAAAGAAAACGAAATGACTTTCCGAACAACCCTAACAAGTATGTAATCTGATATCTCCCTAAATGACCTGGCATCTTCCACATATAGCGTCTCCTAACGTGATGATTGAATAATGTATTCGCGACGGTTACGTTATGTTTCTATCTCCCCTCTCATTTCTATTGCCTAATCCAAAAGAACCTGCTATTGCACTCATTTTACCTTCACCTATTACTGCATTGAAGTCTCCTCCAACTATTAGGTTTTGTTGCCCTCTCACTAAACTTAACACCTTCTATATAAACCGCTTGTACGTCTTCATCACTGTACGATGATGTGGGCATATAGACTTGCACTAATACAATTTTTACCGGCTTCGAATTTAATTTAACTATAACTATCCTATCGCTTTTTTGTAAATAACTTTCTACATTCTGTTCTACTGTCCTACGCATTACAATTCCTACCCCCCAATTACCGAATTACCTTTCACCGATCCTGTATGTATTACTCTAAAGTCTCCACTCCAGAAGTATCCAGCTTCGGGACAACGGACTTCACTAATACCTACTACATCATCATCATAAGGTCGTCAGTCACTGATTGGACACGTACCTCCACTCTTTCCTATTCTGAGCCCACATCCTTAACTATTTGCGAACAGTAATCTAATCTAGGTCTACCTCTACCCCTCCTAACTCTTGTTTCTGCCTCTAATATGTCTCTGACTAGACCTTCATGCCTGAGAAGGGGTCCTACCAACCTATCTCGCTTATTTTTTATTAACTTCCATAGAGTCCGCTATTTTCCTATTCTTTCTAATACCTCTTCATTTCTAACTTTTTCTAAATACGTCAACCTCATCATCCGCCTATAAACGAACGCTTCTAACCTTTTCTTTTTCGCCGCGCCCACCATCCATGTGTCGCACCCGTACAACGCCGTGCTCCAAACATACACCTTTAACACCTACATCATCTAATTCTAATCTATCCATCTTTACTTTTAAATTTTCTAATTTATCTACCTGCCTCATTGTCCTAACATTCTACGCTCCGACTCTTGAAATATTGCACCTACCCCTATTGCATTTATTCCCCGAGGTAGTCCCCGCCCGGACATTCGAATGGGGGACTAGTTTACGTCCAAAGTGCTTTACCCCAGAGGACGCCATCATTTAATTGTGTAATACATTCTTCTCGGGATCATAGTGTGGTGGTTTCCCGTTGCATTCCACATCGCAGTATTGTGCATCAGAGTGCCATACTGATCCTCGTGATCTCTGCCACCCTGAGTACTGAAAGAGCTGCTGCCCTCTTTTAGGGACTTGTCTTAGTCCGGTTTCTCTTTAAGAACCGCCCCCCCCCCCTATCATGGTTGAACCTATGGTCAGGCTCCCTAAATCATCGAAACACGCAAGCCGATTCACCCACTCTAGTTTGCACAAGAGTTTTGTCGTCGGATCAGGTTATCAGAATAGAATAGAAAAATAAACAAGAACAAAATACTTTCAACTACGTAGACAGTTGAGGTTTGATATACTGGACTGTCACTAACTATTCTACTACCTAAAAATATTAAATTTTCTAATTCGACATACTTCAATCAACAACTGCTACATTCATACCATACCTTTTGCCTACGTTAGAGCCATTTAGGAGGGTTTTTGAACTGTTATTTATTGTTTATGGCTGGACTCCTTTTCAACATTCCCCATCATGAGACAGTTTTCCTTACCTCTACTCTCTGTAGTATTCGTATATATTACTATTGACTTCACATGACCGACTAAGCTGTTGAACGACAAAACAGTCCCAGTCCGCGCGTAGCCTAAGAGATACATCCTAATTTAACTTTAACTTCGTCGATTGCAGGATCATTTCGGTGATTCTAATAAAGTACATTAAATTTCTAGTACTTTAGTGTAGGGTGTATTTTCATTAATGCTTCTTCTTCTTTTTTCTCTTTCTCGTAAGACATAGTCTTGTTTCTAACTCCTTTCTAAGGTCTCAGCCTTAACTGAGATGCGGATGTCCAGCTATCATACCACCTTTTAGGTGGTCTGCCAGAAGGTGTTATTATGTTGAGTTTTTCTTAATTTGTCCAATTCACTTATCTGTTCTCTTTTATGCTTTCTATATGATCTCTCCAGAATCGTCTTCTTACTCTTCCGAATCGTACCACATCCCGTGTTTGGAACTCTTGTCTTATGGGTCTCGCCTCATACCTGAATCTTTAGGGTTACTCCTTTTATCAATCTTAATACCTTCATTCCTGTTGTTCGGCTTATGCTTTTTGTTTTCGCAGGCGTCTCTGCCGTCGTCTCCACCTCGTAAGTTAGTACTGGTTTCACTATTGTCTTATATGTAGATTCTGACTTTACTCTCTGTAATAAGGTATTTGTTTTTCTAAATTATATCTCTCAGATGTCTGGCAATTCTTGAGGCTTTGCTCGCTTGTGTACGAGTCCCCTAATCAAATCTTTGTGACTTTTTATCTCCACTCCCAGATAGTTACATTTTGAGCTTTGTTGAGTCGGTTAGTCGTACACTACCAGTTTACATCTTATTGGCTCTCTTGATATTACCATGGACGCTGACCATTTTATAGAAACCTGCATATTAAATCATGCCTCTATTATTTGTAACTTGTATACCATTCTTTAGATGCATGTAGATTTAAAAAAATCTTTTGACAATGTTAAATGGGACGAAATGTTAAATATAGTTAAAAATGTAGGGACGAGTTAAAGAGATAAAAGAGGGATATTTAGTTTGTATAAAGAGCAACAGGCAGTTATAGAGTTGGGACTGCAACGCGACCAACATCATTAAATACTGTACAACTGTAGGGATAGATATACAGAGGCAAAATATTAGTATGCTTAGATTTGCAGATGATATAGCAGTATTAGAATATAGCAAAAAGGAGTTGGAGTTAGTTTTAAATGAAGTGGAAGTGTTATTGTATGAAAATAAATAAAAGTAAAACAAAAATAGCAGGTATGCAAGGGAAGAAAAAGTAAGGAAAGACTCTCCCTTTCCTTACTATCGCAGGATTGAATCGCAGGCAATAAAAAGAAGTCACTTCTATGCTTGCGAACGGTTAATTGTTACAGGCAAATGATGAGGATACTGTGGATAGAGAAGGTTAGAAATAACGGCAGAACAAAGGATTCTGTGGAAATCAATAAGAAACAGGTGAGATAGGTTGGTAGGACACCTTTTCAGGGATGAAGGTCTGTTCAGAGACATATTAGAGGCAGAAACGGGTGTTAGGAGGGGTAGAGGTAGACCTAGATTATATTGCTGTTCGCAAATAGTTAAGGATGTGGGTTGTTCTAGTTTTAGGGAAATGCGAAGATTAGCTGAGGATAGGAAAGAGTGGAGGTGCGTGTCCAACTAGTCTTAGGACTGACGACCTTATGATGATGATATCATTCTTGGCAATTCCCCGAGTAAAAATAATTCATTAATTTTTCACTCAACTAAAATACCGCCAAATTAGCACCGTAAATTGTTCCAAAAAACGACGAAAAAAGGCCCGTTTGCAGGACTAAACCTCCGAAATAGCGCCGAAATAGCACTAAAATAGCACCGCATTTCAGTAAACCGCCAAAAAAGCACCGAAAAACCGCCGTTTTTCTACTAAAAGATCGTTAGAACAGTACTCTTCTCGCATGAAAAACCGCCAAAAAAGCACCGAAAAACCGCCGTTTTTCTACTAAAAGAGCGTTGGAACAGTACTCTTCTCGCATGAAATAACAAAAACTGATTAATTATTAATTAACTTTTATTTATGTTATAAAGTATTAAAGATTCTGAATATTGTAACAACTATCATTATTATTTGAACTATTATTACTATTGTTAATATTATGATTAATGTTATTATTACTTATTTTATTATTGCTATTTCCATAATAATTATGTGGCTGTGCATTATAATTCAATGCATCATCGCACCTGTCGCACCCACAGCAAATAGGCAGAAAAAATGTTATTATTCAAAAGTTATCCTACTGACATTAAAGTTAGTATACGTAATAATGCCCTCTAAATTATGACCTTCTTTCGGAAATGTAATATTTAAATTTTCAAAAGTCTGAGAAGTATTGTACATTTAAAAGAGAATATAAATATATGTATATTCATAAACATTAATATAAAATTTTTTTTACGACAAAAACCATCACTAACTATATCCTTATATCAATTTTAATTGATAAAAGTTATTAAATACTTTATGAATAAATTAATAATCCATAATCATTATTTTTGTATCTTGTGCTGTGTAGGAAGCCGTTTTCGGTGCTATTTTGGCGGTTTTTCGGTCGTTCTTGTAGACAGCCGTTTTCGGTGCTATTTCGGTGGTTTTTCGGTCGTTTTTGTAGGCAGCCGTTTTCGGTGCTATTTCGGCGCTTTTTCGGTCGTTTTAATAGAGGTATTTTGGTCGTATTTTAGAGTTTTTAATTTTTGTCGTATTCACCGGCGCTATTTCGGTGGTAAAATAGTAGTTTTTAGACATTTGGAGATAATTCGGCGGTCTTTTAGTCTTTTTCATTTTTACTCGGGTCATCCTCATTTTTGGTCAGCAACATTGCGTTGTACGCAACACACAATATTTTCATTGATTTTTGATCCATTCTGCGTTCTCATTTGATTTTATTCACGCTTTTTTAAATTAATTATGAGGAAGATTGAAATTTTAATATTAATTTATACGATTTGTTTTAAATAAAAAAAAAACTGAACTTGAAATATAAGTACCCATAATAACAATAGGATATGTAAATTAATGACGGTGAACTTAAATATTGCTGGCATATGAACTTATTTTATAAAAAGAAAACTTAATCGATTTTGAACATGCTTCAACTTAATTTAATTTTGTTGTTTGTTAAGCAAAACATCAAAACTTGTAAAGTCTAAGTGAAATCCATATGGGGCAATACGTATGCCTATGTATCTAATAATTATGATAAACACAATTTGTGGCTGTTTTGTGTTTGTTACCCATACATAATATATTCAACGTATAACTAATTGGAGTTATTAGAAAAAATTTTCTTTTTCAATTTCCTTTCAAGCTGAACTTAATAAAATATACAAACAAAACGTATCTGTTACCGCATGAGCGCTTTTTTTCAAATGAGTTGCGACCACTTGCCCAATCACTTAATGCTAAGTGTTAATTTTTATTTACTTACTGATTTCTCGAGTTGACAGCTAGAACGCATAATTTTTTAGGATGTTACATAAAAAAACATTTAAGTTCCTTATTATTCGCAATTATAAAGAGAGAAGTATCGCTCATTGGAGAGAATAGGGAGATTACGGATGTTACACGTTCATTCATGAATTATTCAGTACCTACAGTAAATCCGAATTAGGTACAAACAGTTACTTACGCCTTCTATTAGCAATATTGTACTGTTGTAAGCATTTGTTTACATTGATCAGTGACTAAAGTCAGCTTTTTAACATCAATTTAAAATTGTCATGAATTTACAGATGAGGTCTAATTAGTCTTCATTTAAATATATAAAAAATTAAATTATTTTCGTAGCTGTATTTAGTTTTTTTATCATTTTTACTTATGATGAAAATTTATATTTTTTTGTGATTCCGAAGAAAACTGCGGAGGAGTGAAACCTATTTGCTTATAATACATGGTCTACTTTTCCATTATTTGAGCGATATATTTTTCAATAAAATACAATTGTACTCTGACATACGTAAATAATAACATTAATAACATCAAAGAAGAACATTAACATCAATCATAGCATATTCATCATGACTATTCTAGACGAGAGTTGTTATACCTTTGTTTTTTAGTTAAGCATATGTAGATATAAGTTTTTCATTCTTAGTTCTAAGCTTTTTTTATTCTTAGTTTTTGAACTTTTTGCTATTGGCATATAAGCCTATTATATTTCAGTTCTTAGGATTAACTAGGTGTGCACACAGGTTTTTGGAAAATCTTTAGCAGATTTTATGTACTATAACCCTATGCATAAAATGTATCTTAATACACCTAGTTCAGTAAATAAATAAGTAAAAAGAAGCAAAATTCTTTATAAAAAATAAAACATGAATCAGAGAATACAAAGATAAAGTTTCTCCGTGGAAATTATTTTAGCTATCAAATATATCTAGAATTTTTCAGAAATTATATATTAGACCTAGATTATATTG
>NW_020442463.1:1362619-1376802 GCF_000699045.2 Agrilus planipennis | reverse complement strand
AATCTCTGAACGAGAGACTCGAATCTCTAAACGAGAGACTCAAATCTCTAAACGAGAGACTCGAATCTCTGAACGAGAGACTCGAATCTCTAAACGAGAGACTCAAATCTCTAAACGAGAGACTCGAATCGCTGAATTAACAATTTTATCGTTCAAGTCTCTCATACAGAGACTGTGACAGATCCATAAAAACACCTTGACTATAACTGAGAGACTGTGAAAGACGCTCTCAGAGACGCTGAAGAGAGACCGAAAATTTTTGTCTAGGGTTTTATACTCCTTTTATTTGAAAAACAAGTCTTCTTTCATTAAAAATTACAAATAAAAATAGCCTAATTATTCAAGCACGGAGATATTAAAATAATAGTCATTTAAATTTAAAGAATGTTTCTTAATTCAGTGAATTTCATTATTTCTACAGTCCTTTATACTAGAGACATGTCATTATTGATGTAAAAACATGAAAATTAAAGGAATGAACAGTAATGTAGTCTGGACTAATGCTATATTATACTAATACTAATAATACTAATCAATTTCACTGTTAATAGTAAAAAAGGGAGTTAAATACTTTTCTTTTTAAAAAAGAAAATTTTATCTTGTAAGTTTATGGAGTCTCATCTTTCACAATTTTTACTTTTTTTGTTTTCACTGTAAATTTAACGGCAATTTTCGATGATTTGCAAAATTATTTTTTTTTTGTAAACATATCTGTGCTTTGAGAATCTTTTATAAACAAAAAAGATAATAAGTTGTCAAAGTTGAATATCAACACACATCATTCCAGGTAGTAACTCAGACGTCTAAACGCCCTTCGATTTTGTATTATCAACTCGAAAATGTGAAATATTAATTACTTATCACTATCCTTTTAAAATAACTGTACCGATCACATTAAGTATTTAGTATGCAATAAAACTGTTCTATAAACCACCCTAATAAATTTATTGTCCACTGCAGAATAAAAGAGCAATTGTCCAATAATTTATATATTTACAAAATCGCCTCAGATTAATGTGTAGCTATACTCTATAGCCACAATGTATTAAATAAGTAATTGTTAGGCACTAAAAATTATGTTTATTTTTTTCAATGAAGATGAATCTTCCGGGTTAGTCAAAGAGAAATGGTATATTGAAAGATGACACGGTGAGAGGGGACCAAAATTTCTCTTACCCGAACTTAAGCATATAAAAGAAACACGAAACTTACCATTGACAGTTACAATTTCCCAACTGATCATGAAGGTAAAAACAATAATAAATATAACTATTTATTATAAGCTATTGTTACAGTTATGGCGCATAAGTGATCTATTTGTTTTCTTTCAGGTGCATCTGAATCTGCTGCTTGTGCTTATTGCCACCTCTGCGAATGGTAAGAATTCATTATCTGTATTCAAAAATTCATTTAAAATTGTTTGAGTAATGTACATTTAAGTCTATATTAGGCATGTGTCTAAACTTGATTATTTCTTAGGAATTAATTCGGGTTATATAAAAAGAAAGACAATCTGGGGTAATATTCCCATCATGCTTATTATAAGATTATAATTTTTTATTGACATTTAGTTGATAAAACTTATTGACAAAAGAATAATAATATATCGTGCACCAAATAAATTAAAATGTACATAGATTTTCACGGTAGATAGTATGATTTCATATTAAGTGGGTATTTATGTTATTATTTTTTGGTAAAATTCTTTATAATGAAAAATATTCCTATTAATCTAAAAGTAAAAGAAACATAGAATATGCATAAATCGATAGTATATAAATTGCAATTTATGGTATTTCTTAACCGTTTATTATTATTGATATATTTTTACAGCTGGCTTCAGCGGCTGGGCAGGAGGTGGAGGTGGAGGAGGCGGACATGGCGGAGGAGGAGGAGGAGATATATCCAAAATTGTTAAAATAATAATTCCCGAAGGAGGTGGCGGAGGTGGAGGTGGGCCATGGCAAGGAGGCGGCGGAGGTGGTGGGTGGCAAGGAGGTGGTGGAGGAGGATGGCAAGGAGGCGGCGGTGGTAAGTAGATAGTAACATATATATGCTTTAATTTTCTTAAACTAGGCATTGATAAAAATGCTATAAATTTAGGCAATAGATATACTTTTATTATATTGTATAAATAAAAATTAAATGTCATGTTAATAAGTGCAATAAATAAAGCAATTTGGCATCCACCACAATTACAGAAACTGAAATTTAACCTTTGAAATTTATAACTGTATTTGAGCCACCACTATAATTTTCCAGAGTTCAGTTGCTTAAATGAATGTTTACAGCTAAAAAATGAAATTAGCTTTTCTTCAAAACTATTTTATTTTATACGATATTTTAAAACCTAAATATGCAGTTCACTTTCATAGTTTACTTGAAACAGGTGGTGGAGATGCACCTGTTATAAAAATCGTTAAAGTGGAAGGAGGCGGTGGTGGCCACGGCGGTGGAGGCGGCGGCGGGCATGGAGGTGGTAAGACTCAATTTTAATTAACATTATTTAAAAATAATAGAAAACATATAACTAATGATTTCTCAGATTTTAACTTATTGTCTATTCGAAAGATTGTCAAAATTGTTAAAAATTAATCATTAAAAAAAAATTATTGGTCATTTAAAAAATAAGAACAGTTACATATTATTTTTGAACTTATCGTCAGTATTTTTAAGTGGCAAAAGGAGTCTAAAATAGACGAAAAGAAACTGCGTCTAACTATAGGAAAGTTATCAGTGAGACGAAATAATTTAACTTTACATAGCAAGAACTAATTCACTTTAAAGAATTAACGTTCACAACAATTTTAAACTATAAAACAAATAATTTTAATTTTTGACCGAAATGCATCGAATAGCCTAGCTAATAAGGGAAACCCTAACTTAAGCTTTAACAGTTTGAATTAGCAGTTCGAATTTAGATTAATAAAAATAAGTATTTATTAAGCGAGTTCGTGGTGTAAAGATTAAAAGTAATTGATTTAAATCTCTAACTGCTTTATTTAGCGTTTGCAGTGTTAAAGTTAAAAGTAGATAATTATTTTAAAGTGTAAACTATTTTACCGATTAGGATTTAAAGTTGATATTCAATATGTTTAAAGTGCTTAGTATCAATTCTTGTAATTGCGACCGAATTAAAATTATTTTTCTTGAATACTAATTACATACTCTGCTTTTCAAATCAACCAAATCCTGTAGCTCTCCCTTATCAAACTGAAACGTTTTAAAATATTTTTCGTAAATGATAAAAATCATTGATAAACAATTCTATTAAAGGAGGCGGCGACGACGCTCCCATCATTAAAATTGTTAAAGTCCAAGGTGGAGGTGGTCACGGAGGTGGTCATGGAGGTGGTCACGGAGGTGGTAAGTAAAGCAAAGCAAATTAGTTTTCAAGATTTAAGTTTTCAAAAATTCAACTGTTATTGATTATGAAACTTTTAAAAACCATTAAACAATCATTTAGTTCTTAAAACTTACTATAATAGAATGGTATAGTTCAGAATAAATCTTTCACAATAGAATTTTGAGAAAAAAACGAATCCTGAAGTGATTAAATAAATGCGAAATAACGATTAACAAGATAAGAAAAGGTATAAGACACAGATCTCGAGAAAACACAGTTTCAACTATGACATTTAATCATAAGCAAAACCACGTATGATTAACTTAATTACTAAAACCTGACTGCCTACATTTTTTAACTGAAATGGGAACAGAATGCATTTCAAACCAAATCACTCAGAAATGACTTGATCATTCAAGTCCAAATTAATGAATTATACAGATAGTTCTACATAATCACTATTTTTCACATACCTCACAGAAATGCATATGTATGTAAGCATGTATGTATGTGATGTTTCATAATCCCAATTACGCGAGATTCGCCCCGCACTTGACCAATTTAAATCGAACTAGTTCATACATTAATATAACGTGTGCACATAAGGTAAAGATTTATTATGACGGATGATCGATAAAACAAGTCCCTCGGAGGCAATTTTTCTTTTTATTCCGTCTGTTATTTGCAGTATTAAAACACAGTTTATAGAATACTATAAATTATATTATTAATAATGTGACATTTTTATTGCATCGTCAAACACATTTTACTTTACACACTGCAAAAAAAAGGTGAAATTAAACCTAAACCAATGCATTAAAGTTTTTATTAAGGTGTCATATCTCTCAATAAATATTACTGTTATATAGTAAAGTAATGACATCACTTTTTAAACATACTTTTTTTTCTATTCGCGCGTCTGTTTTATGCAAAATATTTACAAAGTGCAAGAGTAAGAAAGATCGTTGTTAAAAGTAAAAGTAAATGTGAAACTCTCCTAATTATTACTACTAGGTACAAGCATGTGTTTAAAATACATACAACTTCCGGTAACTTTCAATTGAAGTTAATAAACAAAGTCAACACTTTAATGTCATCTTGTGTGTAATGGATATGCATGAATAATAATTCGATAAGTTCAAGTTTTAATGAATGTCTTAACTGCTGTCAAAACATTACCAGGAAATACTGTTAATTGGAAGGATGAAACAGGAAACTATCACCTGGAGTAAATCGTTTTTCAGTTTTCTTTTCCATGTGATGACAAATGTTCTTATTGTGAAATAGACCTTATATCCTACTAATATTTTGACCTGGGACGGTTACCGTAACTTGTTACACTTATTTTATCATAAACTCTTTCAACAGGTGGAGGAGGTGCCCCTATAATCAAAATTGTTAAAGTCGAAGGAGGTGGAGGTGGTGGAGGACATGGACATGGAGGCGGCGGAGGGGGAGGAGGACATGGAAGTAAGTTTATTCAACTCTTTAATCCAATCGTTAACTATTAGAAATTATTATAATCAATAATAGTCCTGCTGCGAGGAACATCTCCCTCTGGTTGACATTTTATTATTATTGATCCTAGACAAAAATTTTCATTCTTTTTCCAGTCTCTCACGGCCTTTCAAAGTCTCTCAGTTATTGCCTAAGTGCTTTTATGGATCTCTCACAGTCTCTGTATGAGACACTCGAACGATAAAATTTTTAATTCAGAGATTAGAGTCTCTCACAGAGAGACTGAATTAATAAAACTGAAAAATTGAGACTCGTAGAAAGACTGGGATCTCTGAAATATGTTGAACTTAGAAAATTTTAACCATGTCTACCGAGACACCACTTACTGAGAGATTCTAGTCTCTCGTTCAGAGATTCGAGTCTCTCGTTCAGAGACTGGATACGAAATGAGGATCTCTCTATGAGCGACTCTAGTCTCTCGTTCAGAGATTCGAGTCTCTCGTTCAGAGACTGGATACGAAATGAGGATCTCTCTATAAGCGATTCGAGTCTCTCGTTCAGAAACGCTAAATAGTTTTTTTGACAGTCTCTCTCAGCGACACCAGAGAGACTCGATGAGAGACGGAGACTCGAGTCTCACTTTCAGAGACTCTGACAGACTGAACATTTTTATCTCGGGGACCTTGCCGATTTTACTCGTATGAGTTCTGTGTTGTACAAACGTTTTGTAGGATTTACAGTTTATCATTTTAAATGTTCAATATTGAGACATCCACTAAACTAGAGGAAAATCTACGCGTTTAGGTACATACTACATTTAGCCAAAGAACGAATTGCTTTTAGCATCAGTATAAAAATTAGTTCTTTTTATTAAAAATTGTATTTTGCTTTTCATTAATGTTTTGAATAATAGACTTGCTTCCAACAGAGCCGTTGTACAACTGAAATTGAATAATTAGGCGAAGGTGTGGAATAAATTTTTTCTACCTCGTTTATCTCTAAGTGCAACTTGCTTCCTTAAAAATCGCTCTAATCTAACCGAACTCTCAAAATCTTTTCAATAAAGCCAAACAGTCCTCACAGGCTTTAAAAATGAATTTATTGGAATTATATTACATTATTATTTATATGAAAAGATGTCTGAAGGTATTACGTATGTGTACGAATTTTTTTATACCACGCCGTATTTTCTAAAAGACCTGAAGATGAAATAACTCGTGAATTCTTGCATGTATTGCAAAAATGTTACAAATTAATAGAAATCAAAAATAAATACGTATTGGTAATTTATGTAATTATTCGCTTTAATAATCAAAACATAATGGTGTATTACGATATAACAGGTGGCGGTGACTTCAATGTCGTCAAGATAATTAAACTCCAAGGAGGAGGCGGAGGCGGAGGATGGCAAGGAGGAGGCGGAGGCGGAGGATGGCAAGGAGGTGGCGGAGGTGGTGGTGGTGGATGGCAAGGAGGTGGTGGTGGTGGTGGTGGATGGGACTAAATAAAAACATTCAAAACTTCAACTTCCTACTACCTGAACGGCACAAATGTGCTACATATAAACATATATTTTTGTATTGTTTTGTTATTTTACTGAATAAAGTTTGTTAAAATTATCCTCTTCTTTAATGTTTCATTGAAAACAAATAGTCTTATTAAACAAATAGGGATACCAATAAGTGTTTCAGCAGGTTATCAAGTGTTATTGTTTACTTACAAATGTTAGTGTTAACTTTCGTATGTGGTTATTTATTGGTGATGTAGTAAAGATACAGTAAAAGTCCAGAACTACTACCTCTACATTTATTAAGAACTGTTTCTGCTTCTAATATGTTTCTAAGTAGCCCTTTATTACTTTTATGCCTCCCTCTATCCTCCTACTCATTCTCATTCTTCTTCATATCTCGGTATTTTTCACATCCTCGTACAACACCATATCCTGAAATGTTTCTAATCTTTCCTTTTTTTGGAGCGTCCCCCGTTCACTTTTCATATCCACACATACGAGGTCTGTTCAAAAAGTATCGCGAATTTTGTATTTTTTCATCAAATTAATTATTTATTCATGAGTATCTATTTTGTCCCCTTCAAAGTCATCCCTACCATCGTGTACACTTGTGCCAACGTTTTTTTCACTCCTCGAAGCACTTCAAAGGATCATTTTTTGTGATCTTATTCAGTTCCTTCGATGTCATCTTTATTCTTCAATCGTAACGTAGCGTCGTCCTTTCATGGACTTCTTCAGTTTTGGGAACAAGAAAAAGTCACACGGGGCCAGATCTGCGGAATACGGTGGCTGAAGAATTATTAGTGTGTTGTTTTTCGGCAAAAATTCGCGCACAAGCAAGGATGTATGAGCAGGAGCGTTATCATGGTGTAAAAGCCAATTTTTATTATTTTACAAATCCAGGTATTTCTTGCTTCGGACAAATTGCGCATAACTTGCAGGTAATATTCCTTAAGGACCGTTCTACCCTGTGGCAAGAACTCATGATGTACCATGCCCCTGCAATCGAAGAAAACTGTAAGCAAACTATCACATTCGATCTAACTTGGAACGCTTTTTTCGATCTTGGCTCGTGCGGCAGATTCCATTGGGATGATTGAGCTTTGGTTTCCACGTCATAACCATAAACCCATGATTCGTTACATGTTATGACCCTCTGGAGCAAATTTTAGTCGTGGCGTCCAACATCTCCTCAGCAATGTTAATGCGATGCTGTTTTTGGTGATATTGAACAATTTTGGTATGAATTTCGCAGCGACCCGTCTCATGCCGAAATCATTGATAATAATCGAATGGCAGGAGTCAATCGATTATTTCAGGTCCCCAGCAACCTCTCTGACGGTGATTCGACGACTGGCCAATGCTATTTTCTTCACTTCATCAATGTTTTCGTCTGTTGTTGACATCCTGGGGCATCCGACACCCTTTTCGTGGTTCACGTCTTCTCGGTCCTCTAAGAACATTTTGTACCACCAATAAACTTTGCTTCGGTCCAGGGTAGCTTCACCATATGCCACAGTCAACATTCGGAATGCATCCGCACACTTAATTTTTTTTAATTCTTTTATATAAAATTTGAGACAGATTTTTTGATCCATTTTTTTGGAATAAACTAAAATCGAAGACGAGCCAAAGCAAGCAAAGCAGCTGTCAAAAATTAACTGAATATACAACATGGCCGTATAAGTAAAAGACATGAGTACCAACAAAAAAAACGAACATCGAATATATGTAATCCGCGGAAATTCAAAATTCGCGATACTTTTTGAACAGATCTCGTACACCTTTAATAAGGGGTAGTTCACAAAATGTGTCACTTAGAATTTCACTTTTTTCCTTTCTCTTCGTCATGCTAAGTTACACTTTCACTGACCACCTAACAAATATTAGTCCATCCCTTCCCCCTAAAAACAATCTTTTCTATGAAATATTAATCTGAAAATTCATTCTTGAATTTTTTTACCCACTACACGCTACCTCAAATTATTGAGGGAAATAAAAAATATTTCGTATTAAACTAACTCACTTCTTAAAAGTTGTCTAAATTGTATGTATGTTTAATCATAATATTTTCTAATGAAAAATAGCAATGAGAATGACTATCGTAATCAGAAACTTTAAGAACTGCTAAGTTAATAAAAACATTATTTGCGAATGTCACATTTCTTTAGACTCCCACTTTGCCTCTCCCATCTTTCTATATCTCGTCACGCTAAGCAATACCCCTTCCCCCCCCCCTTATTAGCCAACGTATTTTATGAACAACCGTTAATCGTTTTTGAAACGTATTTAAACAAGCAATCCCTGACTTTTTGATTTGCATGTTTTAAAAGTCCGCCTGTAGCCCATCTATACCTGGTGCCTTACTATTCTTTAAATTTTTTAATGTTATATCAAACTCTTCCCTCACTAATCCTATTCTAATTTATGTATCTTCACATTGTCGTCTAATACATTTCCTAATTCTAAATAGCCTAAACATTGTCTCCGTCTATCCGCTTGTTGCGAATAGAGTACAACAGAACTTTTTTAATCACTTTTTATTATTGAACACAACAAAACTACATTTAACACAATTAAAGGTTTATAATTTGGCTTGGATTTATAAAACATGCTTCTTTGTCTAAAGCTGGTAAGTGAGTGATCTCAATACATCGAATCAAAATGAATAAAATACATATACATATGAAGTTCGCGAAATTCGTTCATATCGGTTGTATACAAAACAAATCAAGCACAAAACAGTTCACCATTACCGCTTCCCCTCACTTCACTGTTAGCGTGAACACCGCTTTTTACTCATTTTCTAACAAACTGGCTCCTACCAGGGCCGGACTGGCTGGCTCATGACTGTACTTCCAAATATTATTTTCTCAAAAACGGTGGCCCACTAAATATTTCCTTACTTTTCTTGTTTTATAGTGCTCTATCACATCCTGCAAGTTTGCACTATTTTCATAAACATCCTCTAGTATATTTTCGTGTTGCTTTTATTAATCCTTCAATCTTGTTTGTTTTTTACAGGCACGTGGACCAAAGATGCAAACATGAAGCAGTATTGAAGGGAAAGGCCAGATTGGGCATAAATGCCTTTATATTTGGTTTACATGCACCCTCATATCAACTCGTCTAATTATTTATTGTTTAGTTTGGCGAATTGTGATGTGGTAAAACTAGTTACATTGTGAATTGTGTTGTTTAACTTCAGACGAATAGGTTAAATGTGTTTTTCTAGTTTTTGCGAATACGTATATTACCATTTTTACTTTCTAATACTAGAAGAAATCGAAAAGTTACGTATGGATGTCTTCTATTTCATTCAATAATATTTCTTACAATAATGTTGATTATTAGCTAATATTGTTTTACTTATATTGAGCAACTCATTTCTCATTTATTTAATCAGATAATCTAATAGGACTATACCGTATCCATGGATATACCTAATCAATATGTGTCTATCATCAATTTTTAGATCACGCTCGAACCCTTAAGTAACCCGAAAATAGGAACCAAAAAATCTAATAATTTCGTTAAAAGGAAATACATACAAGGCTCACTATCATCTTAAGAAAATGCCGAAGATTTTCACAGATTTGACAGAATCACTTTTAACCTTTTGTATTACGTGCATATATTTATTATATATATCATGAGTTTTCACCTCAAATGTCACTTAATTTTTAAATGTAGGTACACAGGTATTTTAAAGAATTGCGATCAAGCACAAGTTGAACTCGTTTAGATACTTGTAGTATGTGTACATTTGAGGTAAAAGGAACGGAATATGTATATTATTTATTGACACATATTTAGCTATTTTCATTAAAATTAACTGACGTTCATAATATAAACTTAATCTATACCTACAACCTATTACCGTGATAGACAACGCATAGCCTAAACCCTAAAACCTAGAGATTTAATTTTTGGAGAAAATATTCCTTCAGTAAGTACACCAAGAATGCAAAAATTCTATCTCCCAGGGGGATGAAAAGAAGTAGAGAAGTTTGTAAGGAGAAATATTAACTAATTAAGGGGAAAAACTGGTCAAAGGGACGAGATGTCCTTGTAAAACACTAAACAAGTATTTGCAGGTGGGGTGAACATGTAAATGGGCAGGGAGTAAAAGTGAAAATTGGAAATGTTAATTTATGGATGATGGGATCGTCGGAATGAAAGAGGAAAATGAGTGAGCAGGGTAGGGGTGGTCTTGAAGAAGAGTAAAAAGGTTATTTCTGGATAATAGACAAGCACAAGGGATAAGGGTGAAAAATGAAAATATTAAATGTTTAGCTGTGCTAGTGATACATGGAGAAAATGGAAAACGAAAATTTACCTAAATATTAAAACGATATTTACAATTTATCCCACTAGCCCGTTGCTTCGTAAGCGAAAACATTAATTTGGACCCGACTTTATAAAAATAAAATCCCAGCTGAAATAATTTTACTAGGTATTTTAGTTGACATTACAAATTTAATTGTAATAATTAAGAAATTTGAAATAATTTTTAAAGAAACATGTCAAAATTGAGATAATTAATAGTTACCTAATAAATTCTACTATTTATTATTTACAATCGAAAATTGTAATTTTTGCGTTGTCATAAAAACTTTTCTCCGTGTAGACCTTCAAAATCATGATAGTTTATAGGCTGGTATGACATTTTTTCATGCATGAAGGGCTAGTTAAAGACAAATTAGAAGTAGAAATAGGAGTTAAGAGGAGTGAAGGTTGTAAGATTATAATTTACACGGACGATTAAGGATGTAAGATATTTTAGTTTTACGGAAATACAAAGGTTAGCTCAGAATAAGAAAGGACGAAGATGTGAAGTCCGACCACTACAACTAGGACTGAAGATTCTATGATGATGATATTTTCATATATTATTGAATCCCCAGTTGCACCCATACTTTTTTATTGTTCGATTATGCACCTAATACCAGCATTCTACGAACAATATTAACAGCTATTTTATGTATTTATCTATGCAAAAGAAGTAGCTAGAAAAATAATCTTATAATTACATCGCACCCCAAAGCGATTGGACTCTCTTTATTCTTAAATTTAGATATTTAGAAAATTAAAAAAATGTACATCAATTGAGACACTTAATTTATAAATAAATTTATTTATACTTTTAGTAAAAAAAAACAAAAATTGTAAAATTATAGTAAATGTAGCTATTTTATTTCAATTTTAGTAAATATTAAATAAAATTCTTTTTTAATAAATGTAATTGCTGTACTTTCTAAAGCACTGAAAAATGTTCATAAAAGAAGTTTAACGTAAGAGACAAAGCAAAAATCAGGTTCCTCTGTTAAGTATCAACTTGTTTAAATTATTCATTATATTAGGTGGACGTTCACCGATACGCATCCTTTGTTTCTTTACCTTCAAATTTACTCTTCTAGATTGCGCATTTTGATTTATCACCATTAATTAATAACGTTTGGCAGATGCTTTCATCTCATTACAGCAAGTGTCCTTCATAAACCGAATGGGAATTGAAAGGATTCTATTTACTTCAATGTTTTCTGTTTCACTAAATATAATATATTGCTTAATATTGCAATGTAAAAACATTTAATGGGTAGCTGTTAGGAAATTATTACAATTTTTGTTCACATAATATAACGCTACACCCTACAACAGGAATGTATGTGTAACACAGATGCACGCTGATAGCTTGACAGTAACGACTATCATTTACTTAATGTAATTAGAAGCATTGATAAATTCAAATTGAAATGCGAAAGAATAACAGATGGAAAAATACCTATGATATTTTTACTTTTATTATAGCGTAAAAGATCAGACATAGTCATTATAGGCCGTGCGAAAACGACACAAATTGAAATATGATTGTCTTTTTGGAAGCTTAAAATATAAGTACAGTAAGACCCCGCTTAACGCTGTTTCATTTAGCGCTGTTTCGGTTTAGCGCTCTTTTATTTCAACCTGGGGATTCCCCGAAATTGTGCGCAGCGGTAGGTTTTATGGACCAATTTGTTGAAAATGATCCAAATTTTGACAGGAGTTAAAAAGCAAGATGAGGTGTTATAGATGTTTTATCCACTTTTCAACAACTTCTAACAGAACGCAAAAGGAAAACGCAAACTACATTAAATGCCTTCTTGACAACAAGGAAAAAAATTGGAAACAGAATAGACTGAATGATCTGACTGACTTAGAATTTTATTTGTTTTTATAAGTATATTCGTTTATATTGTTTTTTTTTAAAAAGAAATAAACGTTTGATTTTATTTTTATTAAAAAAAAACATAATTATTAAATTTAATACCTAACCAATTTTCTATCCATCTTCCCCTAATCCCATTATTTACATGTTCAGATAACCTTGTTTAGCGCTGTTTCGCATTACGCTCTACTTTGATGGAACGTATCCCCTTACTGTAATATTTTATTTTTGTATGATATTATTTTCAGAAATGTATAATTATTTTAGGACACCTGTTGCTCACATTTCTCTTTATTTTTCTAACACAAATGTAATTAAAAAAAAACATAATTATTAAATTTAATACCTAACCAATTTTCTATCCATCTTCCCCTAATCCCATTATTTACATGTTAAGATAGCCTCGTTTAGCGCTGTTTTGCATTACGCTCTACTTTGATGGAATGTATCCTGCGCGTTAAGCGGAGTCTTACTGTATGTTTTTATTCTTATGAATCCTGAATAACTATGTATGGGGTTTAGGTGACACGTAGCGTGCCTTACTTTTCTTTACTATTTATTTACTCACAACTGTGGTGAACATCATCAAAGGCGATGAGCTAAAGCCTAGCACGCACTGCGATTTTTTTAGTCGCCGCGACAGAAAAGTCGCGGTTGCAGAAAGTAAAACCGATGCGTGCACTTGCGATCAAATAATCGCAGCTTTTAGTCATTTGCAATATGAGCGTCACAGAAACAATGTGTATTGTGGCATTGTTATTACGAATAAATGCTAATAACACTAAAAGGAAGTACAAAAGACAATATTGGTTTCATTCTATTATAAATCAGAGATTAATAATACGGAAATTTTCTTTTTCCAATTTCGGATATAATTTTTTCCGTATCGAAAACACAAGGTGACGTTTCGTCTTCCTTTACAACAGAGGACTAGTAATCTGACATGTTTGATAATCACAATGTATTCATTAACTATGAACAGAATAAAGGAGTTCATTGTTCATTGTTGTTTCTACATCTGCGGCAATCGCGACGCAAGAAAAATCGATTTTTTAATCGTAACGATTATTTAGCCGCATATGTGCGGACTTGCATTTATGAGCCCGTGTTACATTTTTGCAGTGCGCGCTAGGCCTAATGGTCGAAGTCGCCTTTTGGGTCTCTCGACAATGGTTGCTAACCGGCTGTGAAAGCTTACACAGTCCAATTAACATTATACTGTCTGCGATTTTCATAATAGAACGGAAGTAAAAAATATAAAATCGATTCTCAGACGGTTTCCGGTGTTATCAACTTCTGCTGCAAGAATCAAATAAAAAATCGTAAAATTATTATTTATCAAGTAATGCCTTTAGATCGAAAGACGGTGTAAAGTCATGACGAGATCGTCAAAGGAAACCGTCTGTAGATAATTGAATAAGTGGTTATTATTTTGACATTCGTTCAATGAAAATGGCACAAGGCGATAATGAAAAACGAAAGTTTACCTAAATATTAAAGCAATATTTACAGCTTATCCGACCAGTTCGCTGCTTCGTAAGCGAAAATTATAAAAATTACAATTTGGACCCGAATTTGTAAAAATAAAACCCAATCAGAAATAAATTTACTAGGTATTTTAGTTGATATAACAAATTTAATTGCAATAATTTTCGCTTACG
>NW_020442463.1:1347843-1361183 GCF_000699045.2 Agrilus planipennis | reverse complement strand
CGGCGTTAACCCCTTCAAATAAAAGTATTTGATGACAGCACGATTTTCCTGCTTTTCCATTTTTACGAAAACCACAGAGGCGTCTTGTTCAGCGTGCTGTCAAACCTACACTAGCAAGGAGATCGGGCTGAAACTATAGCTACAAGCTATCCAAGGATGGTACTATAGAATGTCACCTCAAGGTAGGCCTAGTGGCGTCATCTCTTGGTTAGGCCGGAAACTTATCAATCCACCCTCGTATATAGGATTCATACGAGTAATAACACATATATTTTAGACGGTGCAAAGTCATGTTTCAACTTGTGTCGTTTTCTTCTGGTCGGGTAGTTACTTTTGTATTTTTCTTTTTACATCACTATCGATAGGATACATAAATCTAACATCGGTCAAACAGAAAGAACATTCAAAACCAGAATTGATGAACATTTTAGAAACTCTAATTATAAAAAAAAACTAATTACGCCAACCATTTTATTTCAATAAATCACAAATTTAATAGAAATTATAGAATATTACACACATTAAATAAAGGAATAAAACTTAATACATTTGCTATGTATTGGTTTTGTGTTCATCTTCCAACATTCTTTCTATATTTTCTAAAGAGCCACTGTGCTCGTTTAAGACAAATAAATAAATAAATAAATAAATAAAATTTTTTCTAATGTACCCCCACTTTTAGTTAAGGTATATGTAAGCTACAACTGTATATAATATTTAGTATAACACTCAACTTGAAAAATCTACTATGTTAGCGAAACAATTATCAAGTTCTATTATTTTTAGAATGAGATGGACAATATAAGATGGAAATGCTTCCCAGGATAATACTGCTACCATCAACTTCAGTTAATAAAAAGACGGAGATCTGCATGAGCTACATACGTTAATTCGTAATCCTTGGATAATCGGCAAACTTTTAATCAAAAATTGGTAATAAGTCTTCCATAAACCACGTGGCCTGAGGGGGGTTGAAGGGGTCTGACAAAATGCTACGTTGAACTACGTGAGAGCAGGGGGTTCCAAGTTAAAGTTACGTAGCATTATGCAAATATAGCAGTTTGAATTTTTTTGAATACCGCGCGTTTCAAGATAAGATCGAGTCACATATGCTTTTACTTAAATCAAAATTGATGGAGTAAATATCTCGGAAAATCATTCACAAACCTACCACCGATCTTGCGTTATAAAGCTACAAATTCACCAATTTTGAAATAGCTCTAACGAAAGTAACTATGATAAAATTAGCAATTAACCTGCCATTAAATTAAACGCCGTAAACAAGCTTGCAGGCTCTCTATACGTAAGTAGAAATAACATACGCGTACCCTTGGGAAGTACTTATTAACTGTAAAAGTAATTGAAGAGTAATATTAAAGAATTTAAAACATAGGAGATCTTTTATTTCTTTACATTAACTTGTTTTTTTATTTGGATTTAATTAAAACTAAGTAAGAAGATGACGATCAGTCTTATAAAGAGGAACTATCGCATATTATTATCTTACAACCTTGCCAAGTGTAGTTTGCTTTAATCAATTCAATTTGAACAAATATTGATCAAATAGTAAGTATCTATGAAGGTTTTCCTTATTGGTAAATTGTAACTATTATGTTTGTCATTTATCAGATGTTTAAATATCATCGTAAATTAAGCTATTTTTATAAGAATGTTAGTTGACTACATAAAAACACGTCTGCCGTTTTATATTTATGAATCCTGTATTTTAATTTTCATTATCTTTTTTTTGAGATACTTAAAGCCGCAGTAAAAATATTTGATATTACGATTTGTCCGTAGCAGTTACAAAAAGGCAAACCAAGTATAACTATTCTTCATGATTATATAAGCGAGATGTTCAACCCGAAAATATTTACACAATTTTTTACGAAACTGCATCTACTCTTGGGTGTTTCAGTAATATACACGTAAGCCGTGCAACCAATCGACCCGCATCTTTTTTAATGAATGCCGAATGTTGATGCCTTTAATTTGATATAAAAATTGGTAAAGGCTTTAGCGCGAGTGCCCATCCTTCCCTTCAGAGTTGGGCAACCTTCTTCGCAGTTCATCTCCCCAACCTCCCTCCCTCACCTCTGTACCTATCTCCCACTCAACCCTCTCCCCAAATTTCTCCCGGTTGTTATAACCGCCAGATTGATCTACCAACTCGAGGAGGGTTTTTAGTCGGTAGGCGCTCCCATCAGGAGTGAATCCGACACTACCTCCTATTTGGGGGGTGTCATTAGAAGATTTCCCCTCCTCGAGGTTAAAATAAATAAAAAAAAAATTGCTCTCAGTTGGTAAACTGATGCCGTCCTGATTTGGGTCCAAAAGCCGTTATTGCGTAGAGTTGGTTTCTAACGTTTCGTTAGTACGAGTGGCGATCTTCTTCAGAGGTCCTTTCACCTCCAATACTGAATGTGGTTTTGTACCTACGACCCACGCAAACACTACTTTTCCGAATTGATATTAAGTTCGATGGCTGTATATTGAAACTATATCTACACCACAGTAATACATACTATAAAGAGTAAAATTTTGTAATTTTTTAAGTTTGCAAGTTTGGATGTAGGAGGTAATCTCCAAAACTACTCATCTAATTTCAAAAATTCTGCAAATAATATCTTGAATGAACCTACAGAGTGGATATAGGCTGCACATTATTACGTTAAAATAAAACAGATATTGATGGACACCAGTTTTGTAACGTATAATAGATGTGTCAGTGCTTTCTATAGAAAAGTTGTTAGAGAAAAAAAGTCCATCCATATGTTAAGGTTAATTCACAAATTATTTATTAAAAACGAAAGCCAAGTTCCAAGCGGGCAAAGTCGAGGACATAGACAATAATAAAGAAACAACTGAACAGCTTCGAAGAATTTTTGTATATTTTGGTAGAAGAAATATGAATAAAACTTTTACAGAATATTGATTAAATTACTAATAGGGATGAGTACCCTTACTCGCCTGCAGGGGACAAATATTAGTTTTGAAATTACAAATTAATAGCAGGTAAGGGATAAAATATAACATAGTACCTAATTGAAAATCAAATCAAAATCAATTATACACATGTAACAATGGACAATTGTTCGTCTTAATTTGATTATTCTGTTAAAATATCTATAAATTATTGTATTTGGTTGTAGTTTCGGTTAAGTTTAATTTCTGACCTTTATTTTAAAAATTTTATGATTTTAAAATTATCGTTAAATTAAAACTAGTTCTTTCCCCCTATCAGTCACTGCGAGCTCGAAACTGTTAGCACATTGCTTGGAGTGATCGAAATTCACTTCTGTGAACAATACTATGACGTAGGTCGGCCATCATTCTTTTCTAATTGTTGCTACAGTCGGCCATTATTTTTTTCAATTGTTGTCGCATTGTCACTGATGTCGGCCATAATTCTTTTTTAATTGTTGCTGTTGTCGGCCATCATTCTTTTTCAATTATTGTCGCATTGTCACTGATGTCGGCCATTATGGTTTTTTAATAGATGTAATAGTAATCAATGATTAAAATTTAAAGGAATTGTTTGTAAATACACTACAGCATATGAAATTGCTGATACTAACCACGTATACTACTTCCCTGTGCTGGCAGCACTTATAATTTCTGTTATATATATAATATTATTAAGTCCATGTGTGCTAAGCATCTAATCAAATGTAAACGATTAATTCTCTTTTGTTAAATTGATATTTGAAAACATAATTTTCAATTTCTGTATATATTTTGTATTAGATATGCCTCCCCAGTTATACTACTATTAATTCTGCATTTCCAAAATAAGTATTTTCACTCATCCATCTCTACTATTGCCGGTTTCTACGTAGTGATGACTTCTAAGTGTTTGTGTCTAACCTATTGATGTAATATTTCTTTTATAAAGAACATTATTTTCTAAATTATTATCAACTGTTTTCTGTTTTTGGTTAGATTTAGCATTGATTATCATAGAACTGGCCCAAAATTTCCAATATTGCTATTTTGAGTATTCATTTAATGAAATTGACAATTGGTTAACACTTATCGTAGGAGAGATAGTAAAAATGTCCTAAAGTCTTTCCTATTAATACAATATGTAATAAATTTTATTCATGAGAACTTTCTTTACAAAGAAGCATGATTCACTGGAAGAATAAAACACAAGCAATTTTCTGCAATATATGTAAATTAAATGGCTGTTTCGCAGCCAACGAGATTAGAATTTTACGTACTTGCATAGTCTACAAAATGCGTTTCATAAACGATATTTCGTCATGTCTTTGTAGCCTCTTTATATAATTAAATTATATAGGTAAATTGCATAATGCCGGATTAGGTTATAACAAAACATTTCGAGAAGCGTGAAACAAAAAAAATGTCCAGACTACCGATGAATGTGTCGAATAACTATAAAATAAAAATTTTAAAGTGCCTATTATACCTAGGTAACTATTGAGCCCGAGCAGCATATCAAAACAAGTTTCTGATGCTGAAATACAGAGTAAATACCTACATAAAAACGGAAAGTGGTCATACGTCTGTTTCATACGCATTTTTATCACCTTTTGATATGTACCATAAATGAAAATGTATAATAAGTAGTTTTGATTAGCGACTTCGTTTACGTGAAGCTATGTATAATTGTTAATACTAAATTCAATTATTAAAACCAATAATTATACTTAAAAAAATAGTCTGGATCTCTAAACTGATAAGGTAAAATAAAAAATGAACTAACAGACAGGGTAATAGAAATTTATAAGGAAGCGGCAAGGGGTACGACTAAATAAAACAGAATTAAAAAAGAATGGGACTGATCAGGGGTGTAAATTAAGCGTAGAGGTTTTTTAATATTTATAGGAGCAATTTGGAATTTATGGTCAATCTCATATGCAAATGATATTGATATTGTGTTGTTGGCCGCAAATTTTGAGGCTTCATCTGTAATTTTTTTTAATCTGTAATTTTTGACAAATGACCTCTGATTCACTGATTTATAAAAAAATTAGCTTTTCCCGGCGGCTTCGCTCGCAGAAATTAATAGGTATTGTTTCTCCATAAAACCTTTTAACTCCCAATTCACCCTTACAACGTTTTAATTTTATGTAATGTCGCCATCTTAGATTTCAAATACAAACGTCGCAAGAACATTTCATCCTTAAGGGTTGATTTTTAAAAATTGCCAAAACACGTATTTGCTTAATTTTAACAATGAGCAATCTTCGAGTAAATCCGAGTAAAAATAAAATATACCCCATGGAAACGTTGCAACCACTTTTTATTCGAATAATAATATCAAACAGCATATATACTAAGTTTCAAGTAAATTCAACTATAAAGAAAGTATGTACCAAACAAAAATTGAAAAACACCTTTTTACCCCACCCCCCTTTGGAGGTTGAATTTTTTAAAATGTCGTGATTGGTCTTTCAGAAATTAAATGAGAGACAATTAAAACTTCAAGTAAATCTGACCACAAATAATACCTATATGTTCCATTTAAACATTGCTCCTCCTCATCACCATTCATCCCCCCCCCCCAAAAGAGATTGAAATTTTTAACCAGTTTCAAGTAAATCGGACCAAAAACAAACATGCAATCTTTGTAAACCTTTTTCAGCTTCCTAAAGAGTTAGAATTTTGTATAATGTTGAAATAGGTATGTTGGTCACTAATTTTATATGAACAAGCATTAAAGCCAAGATTCAGGTAAATCTGACTATAAATAAAACACCATACTTAACTTAACTGCAAAAACATTACGTTTTACTGTCAGTTGCGTTTTCTTATACCAGGTTTTTTTTTTTCTATGGGAACGGGATAAAAAATATCCGATGTCCGTCTCCTGGTTCTAAGCTACCTCCCTACCAATTTTCAGCCAAATCGGTTCAGCCGTTCTTCAGTTATTAATAGTGTAACTAAAATGACTTATATATATATAGATATAGTGTTTGGGGATGACATATGTACCTGTATTTTGAATATCTATCCCTTAAATTTGGAATTTTGTAAAACTATCAAAACATATATTTTCATACTCTTTAACATACAGCATACAATATTAGTTGCTTTAGAATGCTTAGGTAATTAATTTTTGTTTTTTAATTGTTTCCTTTTATTATTATACTGTTTTTTATTTAATTTAATNTACAAAACTGCGTATAGGAAAAATTTTACATAGGTGTAACAATACAGATTAAAGCAGAGATAAAAAATTGTAGATGCAACGAAGGTAAGCGATAAAAACAAGTAAAATAACTATTAATATATATGTACATAATATAACACTTTTACATGCGTATATCCACCTGATTTATATCTATAACAATTACCTACTAAATTTCAACAACTTGAACTCAGCTTCACGTTACATGTTTCGCAAGCAAATCATCATTGTTACAGCATCTTAGGCAATTAAAATATACGTCATAGGAATTACACATTGGTATCATTATGAAGTCACCTAGGTATATCGACCAACAAAATAATTATAATGGTTGAAATTTGTGATATAAATTTTTGACATTAAATAACAGGCTTTGTTTCATAAAATGAATATTTACCATAAAAAAATCTAAAATAGGCTTAATTAATACATGAGCTGGAAAAGTATGATATTACATGGTACAACATAAACTAATTCTGCTCTAACTAATCCCTAATTAATTTAAATGACAAAGTATCAACTGTAAAATTTTGTGGTTTTCAAAAAACGAAAGAATTAATTTTTGGAACGTTTTTATAAATGCAATTTTATATTTATTAAAAAATATCAGTTTAGGAATAATTATGTATGTATTTCAAAATTTCGTCATACATAAGTACTATTTTTAAACAATTTTACTGCATTGCCTGACCAAATATATATCGCTAATGTGCGCTATAAACAATATTTTTGCTATTATTTGTCCTTTATACAAAAAATAAACAATTTAATAATTTTCCGTTTTATTAAATTATGCATAATAACATATGCTGTGTAAAATTAAATGAAAACTTTGAACTTTTTTGTGGTCAATATTCTTGGATTTATTCGCAAATTAAACCAACAATTCGCTTCTAGGTTAAGNAAATAATAATTGTTTCACCCACTTCATGCGTGGGCATTATCAACGCGAGACTCAGATTCAAAAAAAAAATGGTAATGGTAATGGTAAATAGGGGCGAGTCTTCTTTTCAATTTTTAATTAATTATTATTTACCACAGTCTCCTTCTTCTACTTAGGGTAAAATATGATAAAAAGTAGGCAAATTTGAGCGTAGTTATCTGGGTGAATTTGCATCGTACAAAAATGAATAAATGAAGAAAAGGTGTGTTTTTTCAATGACCAACTTTTCTCTAAACATTTATGTGTATCAAAATTGTCCAGAAAATAGGTACAGACGATTTAATAAACAAAATAGCAAAAACGATAAAAATAAGTAAGAGTACTCGAAAATTCCTTCGTTTTTGAGTTTTTTATAGAAAACTGAAAGTTGTGCCTTTTTTAAGATTAGTCACAAATGCATCCCTTTGTAGGTTTATCAGCTTTAGAGATCAAATTACTGTATTTAACCATAAAACCCCTTTTAACGCAATTTTTCTATACTAAAATCTCTATTCAGTTGCCTATTCCGTATAGCAGAGAAAACATACTACATAAAACTTTCACAAGACGCAAAACTTCATCCTGTCCCTATTTCAGACTTGATTTCAATGATGTGATTCTGGGCTTATATGTATAATAAACGACTACAATCTAATACTTCTATTATAGTTTGCTTAAAGATATGAAATTGAAATTGATTGCAATAAAAAAGCAGTAATAATTTCTAGGGGGTGTCGGAGGCGGCTATGGAGGAGGCGGCTGGTCAGGTGGTGGTGGCGGTGGCTGGTCAGGAGGCGGTGGAGGCGGAGGAGGAGGAATAAAAGTTATCAAAGTAATTGTGCCCAGCGGAGGCGGCGGCGGTGGAGGACCATGGCAATCTGGAGGTGGACTAAGTGGAGGACCATGGCAGTCCGGTGGTGGACTTGGTGGAGGTTTGAGCAGTGGACCATGGCAATCAGGAGGTGGCCTCAGCAGCGGAGGCCCGTGGCAATCCGGTGGAGGACTTAGCAGTGGACCATGGAAATCTGGTGGAGGTCTTAGTCTCGGAGGAGGTTTGAGCAGTGGACCATGGAAATCGGGAGGTGGCCTCAGCAGCGGAGGACCATGGCAATCCGGTGGAGGACTGAGCAGTGGACCATGGAAATCGGGAGGTGGCCTCAGCAGCGGAGGACCATGGCAATCCGGTGGAGGACTTAGCAGTGGACCCTGGAAATCTGGTGGAGGTCTCAGCCTCGGCGGAGGCCTGAGCAGTGGACCATGGCAATCCGGAGGTGGTCTCAGCAGTGGCCCATGGAAGTCTGGTGGTAGTCTTGGAAGCGGATGGTCTGCTGGATATGGAAGCGGGGGTAAGTTTTATTTTCTTCCTTGTTTTTTATTTGCCGAAAACCAGGATTGCAATCGTTTCTTGTAAAATTCTGTTTCAATCACCAAACGTAAACTTTTCTTACAGTGTGATTTTATTGATATTAATAATATATATCAATATTATTAATAATCTCGTTGTTCTAGTCCCATTCCTCTGTCAGTAGTTTGAAGTGTAAAAAAAGCGATTTTTTCAATCCTGTCGGAATTTAAATTTCTAACCCAACCCTTTAACGTCATTACTAGGAACGTCGAGAATCATTTTTATTATTTGTTTCTTTAAATTTATTAAAATTGTAATAACTTTTCAAATGCCTTTAAAATGTTATTATTTGAAATAACAATATTAATTTTAATTATACCTACTTTCAAACCTCAAACGTTATTATTTATAGCTGCATATTATAATTCAATCAATTATAATTCTTAAAAACAGTGTGCAATGTAGGTCGCCTGTTGCAAATTTTGTCATTGGAATACAAATCACGCGTAGTGAAGAAATATACGGAATTTATCTTAAAGCATATCAAAAAGGTATTGCTTCATTTACTTAGAAAAGTAAGCAAAAGAAGTTGTAATTTTTTGTAAAATAGCCAAACTACATGCTCGTCTCATTCGTTTCACGTAATTCAACGAACTCGTGACTTTTATCCATAAATAATTCAATTATATAAGCTGTGACTCATTTTTTTAATGCAAAACCTGTTTGAAACAACCCATTTCACTCAATATGGAAACGACTGCATTCGACAATTATGTACTTACATTTTCTTAAAACAAACAAAAAAGTAACCACTTTCTTAGCATTACCATCTGATTAAAAAGGCCTTGAATGCAATTAATAAAGAAAAAGGAAATTCAGCATCCTTAAAAGTAGTAATTAGTATCTACTCTTGCTTAATACGTAAGAAGGATACCTACTTACTTAATTCCAGTAATAAAAGGTTAAAAAGTTAATTCTGTTTTAAACGTGACAATTACCTATTTCAGTCATATCCTTGTAAGCAAGCACTTGCTTACCTTTTATCAATTAAAATAATAATTATGTAGGATTCATAAGTCTTATAAAAAGGTCCTTGAATATAGTGTGTTTTTATTAATGCTTATATGAAATTTAAAAGCCTATTTTTACTCATTATCATCATAAGGTCGTCAGTCCTAAGACTGGTTGGACACGTTCCTCCACTCTTTCCTATGCTGTGCTAATCTTCGCATTTCCCTAAAACTAGAACAACCCACATCCTTAATTATTTGTGAACAGTAATCTAACCTAGATCTAGCTCTACCCTTCCTAACTCCTGTTTCTGCCTCTAATATGTCTCTGACTAGACCTTCATGCATCAGAAGGTGTCCTACCAATCTATCTCGCCTATTTTTTATTGACTTCCATAGAGTCCTCTGTTCTCTTATTCTTTCTAATACTTCTTCATTTCTAACCTTCGCCACGGTATCCTCATCATTCGTCGGTAACACCACATTTCGAAGGCTTCTAACCTTTTCTTTTCTGCCGCGCCCACTGTCCATGTTTCGCACCGGTACAACGCCGCGCTCCAAACATACACCTTTAATGCCTTTTTCGAATTTCTAAATTAACCGTTCGCGAGCATAGAAGTGACTTCTTTTTATTAAAGGCGACACGACCCTGCGCTATCCTCTGCTTTATATCCCTACTACTCCTTCCATCCTGACTTATCTGACTTCCTAGGTATCTAAAATCAGCCACTTNGACTCAACCAATATATCCGGTCTAGACGAATATCGGACGAGATATGTTCATGCAAGGAAATCCGGAAGACGAGATATCTTGAGAAAGGATAACCGAAAAGTGGTACACGTACACCTTTGACATCGATTTCGGTTACCGAGAGATATTTATATGTTATTCAAATCAGATAGGCACCTACGTAAAATTTTAAAAATAAACTATAAAATGTATTAGTTTTAGTTATCACCGTCATGTGATATCTGATAATTTGAGATTTTGCACACTTTATTTTCATAATTATTATATTTCCAATAACTTTTGTTTTTCTTTTTTAGGAAAAGGAAAAACAAAAAATAATAATTGTTTCACCCACTTCATGCGTGGGCATTATCAACGCGAGACTCAGATTCAAAAAAAAAATGGTAATGGTAATGGTAAATAGGGGCGAGTCTTCTTTTCAATTTTTAATTAATTATTATTTACCACAGTCTCCTTCTTCTACTTAGGGTAAAATATGATAAAAAGTAGGCAAATTTGAGCGTAGTTATCTGGGTGAATTTGCATCGTACAAAAATGAATAAATGAAGAAAAGGTGTGTTTTTTCAATGACCAACTTTTCTCTAAACATTTATGTGTATCAAAATTGTCCAGAAAATAGGTACAGACGATTTAATAAACAAAATAGCAAAAACGATAAAAATAAGTAAGAGTACTCGAAAATTCCTTCGTTTTTGAGTTTTTTATAGAAAACTGAAAGTTGTGCCTTTTTTAAGATTAGTCACAAATGCATCCCTTTGTAGGTTTATCAGCTTTAGAGATCAAATTACTGTATTTAACCATAAAACCCCTTTTAACGCAATTTTTCTATACTAAAATCTCTATTCAGTTGCCTATTCCGTATAGCAGAGAAAACATACTACATAAAACTTTCACAAGACGCAAAACTTCATCCTGTCCCTATTTCAGACTTGATTTCAATGATGTGATTCTGGGCTTATATGTATAATAAACGACTACAATCTAATACTTCTATTATAGTTTGCTTAAAGATATGAAATTGAAATTGATTGCAATAAAAAAGCAGTAATAATTTCTGCATTCGGAATTGACCAAATTTACATAACATGCTTCGTAACTCATCATGCTGTGATATATACAATGCATATCCTTGTAACCAATTCCTTGGTTTTTGTAATTTATTGGTTATCATAGGTAACACTGCCATGTATGTACTAATTTTTATTAGGCTATCTTTAATTAACTTTATTACACATCGACCTATGAAACGTTCGAAAGGATTATAAAAGAGATAAACTGCAGTGGGCATTTTCTTTACCCTGATTTGTTATACATAGGTCATTGTTTATGTACAAATAGATACTTCAAATGTATATGTAATATTCAAATGAATATGCATCAATCAATCAATGTACCGAAATCTTAATATCATTGATTCATTCAATTAAAAATTGTTACGTATATCGTAGTCTATCGCAAGAAAAACTTTATTATTTCAAAATTTCGAAAATAATATAATTTTATGGAATATTCAATAAACAGTGTAATTTTACAACATAAATAGTAAACACACACTGTAGGGTTAGTAACTGTATATACGGTGTTCCTACCAGTTATGGAGAAACGTAACCCTAACCGAAACCATCGAATATCCAAAATAAAAATCTATCCGAAATAATAACTGAATCTGACATAAAACATTTCAATAATTTCGAGTAGGGACGGATTCTAAATTATAAGACTAATTGCTTTTTCTGTGATTACTAAATGATAACATAGAAACAACGTCAAAGCATTACCTATTATTTGTGCTTTAAAATTCCTCAAAAATCGAGTAACTAACTGAAAAAAATATTTTGTATCCGTAACTATATCTGAAACCGGTGTAATATCATTCATACATCAGTATCTCTATTCAGATCCGAAATTTTATATTTATAACATCTCTGGTTCCTAAACTACATCATCAATATACAGTAAAAAGTTATCGCCATCATTCTAAAGAAAAAATATAACCTTTTATCGACTGTTACTGTTAATTTGATGTTAGATATTATATCCCTGAGTTTTTAAGTACGATCCTGTGTTTAGGAAATATATTCCATTCTTCCCCTTGTTATTAGAATATCAGTAATCAAAGTCAAACTGAGATAACAGATATTTTGTAAAACTACCGCCAACGTTTCGCTCCAAATTGTTGGTCTTTATCAAGGCTAGTTTTCAGATGTGAGAAAAAAAAAATATATGTAGATGGAAGGTGTTGGTTTTATCAGATACATAATTGTAGAAGAATTAACAATGACATAATTAATAATTGTATAAATGGAAACAACAATTAATGGCCAAAAGAGTCGTAGAATTAAAGTAACAAATAAATAATTAATTAAATTAATGTCACGTGGTTCAAAGTAATGAATTCATATGGTACCAAAAATGTATTTAAAGTTAAAAAGAAAACCAAGTACTTAATAATTACTCTTTAAATTATTGTATGAACTTTTAAAGAAATTAGCTGTAAAAAGGAAATTTTTAAGGCTAATGTACAAGTAAAAAAAATAATGAATGTATATCTGTGCATGAATATTTGTACTCCTGTAATAACCTTTTTATAAGTAGTTAAGTGATGATTTGGTGATGAAGTATTTCAATGCTGCACTTTTGAAAATGAAAAATGAGACTTTTACAAGTATTTTGCAGATAGTTGAGTTAAGATGTAGCAGAACAATCAAATGATTGAAAGAAGTGTTTACCTATTTCGTTTTTAATTAAAGTTTTGCATCAAAACGTAAATTGCATGCATATTTTGAGAATTATTATTCAACCGTTAAAGTACCTATAGGTATTTAATGTCAGCAATCAGGCTTCCTTTAATTACTTCATTAGAAAATGCAGACATTTTTCTACAGTTGAAAATATCTATATCTACAAATATTTTTATTTGCTACTATAGGCTCCGGTGGTGGTGGCCAAATTGTGAAAATAATCAAAGTTAGCGGAGGAAGCGGAGGTGGAAATCCATGGCAGTCAGGCGGTGGTGGAAACCCATGGCAATCAAGCGGAGGAGGAAATCCATGGCAATCTGGTGGAGGTGGCGGAGGTAGTGGATGGTGGTAAACTCAAATAATATAATTTTAAGAATAATTTTATTTTACACGAATTCTTGTTATAACTTTCAT
>NW_020442463.1:1344592-1347139 GCF_000699045.2 Agrilus planipennis | reverse complement strand
GGAGTTAGGAGGGGTAGAGGTAGACCTAGATTAGATTACTGTTCGCAAATAGTTAAGGATGTGGGCTGTTCTAGTTTTAGGGAAATGCGAAGTTTAGCTCAGAATAGGAAAGAGTGGAGGTACGTGTCCAACCAGTCTTAGGACTGATGACCTTATGATGATGATGATCATAATGGCTTATTCAACTTCTAAAAAATAATTTAAATTAAAAGTCATAGAGCAATTCTATTATGGATATATATTACACAAATGCATAGACGTAGTTAAAGTTGTATACTATAAAACAGCATTAAATAATTAAAAAGTTGATTGTTTAATACTGCAATCCTATATACTGAATGTTATTAGTTTTCAAATCTTGTGGTTATGAATAGAGATAATAAAATCTAAGGAAAATGTGTTTAAAATGAGAATACGATCATATCCATTTTTCCATAAAAAATAAATAACATAGATAGTTGTCTAGAATACGGGTAGTAATTCAAGTAGTAGTTTGTAAAGAAACATAACGAAACAAAATTAAGATATTAATTTAATAATTTGTTTGTATATCATACAAAAACTATACTGATCTCTGATTAGATTTTCTGAAAAACATAAGACTCAACTTAAAGTTGCGTTTTTAATAGATCAACCAAATTATATATCTTTCCTTTCATTCAAATATTGTGGCACACAGTCCGTCTGGTCCCTTAGAAAGGCTTTCATACATTCAACGTATCTCGACTTTTCAATTCTTCTCAAATAATCCCATTACATCTTACTCTCACCATTTCCCAGACACATTCCCGTAGTACCCCATTCATTCGAATTTTCCTGATCCAGTTTTAACTCATTTAGAGCTTTATACCTTTCTTTGTCATACCTACTTCTTATTCCGATATTTAAAACCTTTCTTCATCATACTTGCTGCCTTACATCCCTTTCTCTTTAATTTTCTAATTTCATTTAGGACTTTGGCTTTTTTGGTTTTCATTACCTACCATCTTCACACATTTCGCTTTCCTCTTAGCAATATATTAATCCTGCATACTTTTGTCCAAATTCAAATCCCAATTTATATTTTTCTTATAAACGCTCTTTACTCTAGTTTTTTTCACCCCCATGCTTCTACTGGTATTTATTAGTAAATTAAATTTTTAAGTACTTATATATAGGTACAATATAATAATGCAGACTGTTGTCATGAAAATAAGCATTATAAGTATTATGTCGAAACTGGATTTGGATCTCATCAGCGCGTCGCGTCCAAAAAGATCGAAATCGCGATCCGCGTCTGGCAGTTTCGACAGAAAACAGACCACTTCGAATTATTTTATTCGATTAAGCTAACGTGCTATCACGTTGAGGTTAGCTACGCCGGGATTCGTTTTCAGCAAGCAGGTTATCCACACAAGTGGACCTTGTTGGAGCATACGTAATCCTAAAATGTAGCATTGTGCTACATATGGCGTTTACTGCGCCATTGTGGTATTTTCTATATTAACATATGTTTATAGCTAGTGTTTGAAAAGCTTTACTTACAATTAGTTTTGAAATATTTTTTCTTTCGGCATATAATACCACTAATTCCTCTAATTCTTAATATCAGATGGTTAATTTTTAGTTTCGTAATTCAGAAGCACCTTTAGAAATTCATCCAAGCGTACATACATTATTTATAAAAAGTGTAACTGTATTAATTCAATTATACTCTCGGTACATAAATTGTGGGAAAACATACTTGTGTTTACTTATTTCTAAATATTTAACATATGTTTTACGATCAATGTACCAATGAATGTTTGAATTATATTTATAAACCGATTAATGAATTTATATACTGACCGATACTGATCAATTAGTATTTATGTACTAATTGTTTTGGAAATAAAATAAGTACTGGGTAAAAGTTGAGCTGACCGAAAATGGATTTTAATATTGACCAAAAACGTTTTAATTCGTTTTCATAATAAAAATAAACAACAATTACAATTATGCTAAATCTTCAGTTTTTCTGGGAAATGACGTAAAGTAGCATTATTCCATCTTTTACAGTAGGTACCATACCTATATACGATGTACGAGTATACATATTTATATTGCACTTTTTTATTTTGACCTTCTTAACCATAATCAAAAACGAAGACAAAAATTCATTCGAAATTCGCCCAAAATTTTCCCGAATGATTATTAAACCTGTCTGTTTTAGTTTTATACCTTTTGAAGTCATTTTCGTGTACCTATACGTGGTTATCAAAAAACAAGCAATCAGAAATATTTGCGAAGATCTTCCAATTTAATAAATTATTCTGAAATACATAGGTACGTACTACTATTATATATAGTCTTTCCCTAGTCTTCCTTTAGAGTCATCGACCAATATTGTTGTAGATATATAGACTATGAACTAAGGGTTAAAAACATGTATCATTAGAAGATCGTGTAATATTTATGTTAGTGGAAATGTAAACAATTCCGAGGCTATTTAGAAAATCTATAAAATATTGTTTCAAAGATTGTTTAATACACACATATCCTGGGAGATCTATAGATATCCAGGATATG
>NW_020442463.1:1330605-1343933 GCF_000699045.2 Agrilus planipennis | reverse complement strand
ACGCGGACGCATCGCTCACTCAAGTAGGAGAGAGACAGATGTCGAACGCTGCCGAACGCGGAGGCCGATTGTGCCTCTTTGTCGCTCGTTCCGCGCTCTCGCTTGCACTTCAAGCCTTAAATGGAACGCCTCAGAGAGAGGTAACGCCGCATGAGTCATGTTTTTTCGTACGTGCAGCTGGCTCCATCGAATTATAAGACGTTGTCACGTCAAAAATGATAGATTTTTCCCTTATAAGAACCTTCCAAAAATTATATGCAATTTTAGTGAAGCAACTTGTGAAACTTCCCATAAATATTTCCTCAAAGAAATTTATTAAAAATGATCCTTTAGGTAGCAAAACTCAAAACGCATATGCTACATGACAGACTTGTTAAGTTTACTTTTTGATTTATGTAGTCATTCTTTAATAAACAACTTTTATGTAAATGTCTTATTATATTTTTTATCAATCTCGCCAGAGGATAAACATGGCCGCTACTAGCCGTACATCCAGACGCTTTTTATTAAATGACTCTAGTTTAAACTACAGCATTGTAATTCATGTTCAAATTTGTAGTGCTTATAATAAATATACTTCTTGAAATCACAGGGTTTATAATATTATCTATCAATATGTTACGGCAGTTCTAATAGTTTGAGCGAATCAATTAACTATTACGTTATTATTATGTCTAGGGTTCCGTATTTCTATAGGAAAGAAGGAACTCTTATAGGATCACCCTATTATCAGCCTGTCTATCTGTCAAGGCTCGTTTTATCATGAAAACGTGGAGGTATCAAGCTGAAATTAGTATCAAATACTTAGGTCTGCAATTCCTTGGAATTGTGAAAAAAATGAAATCAAATAAGTCAAAGTAATCAAATGATAAGGCCGTTTATGTAGCATATTATGATTTTTGCATGGGAATAAAAACCCATAGGGCACTTCCTGTTGACCTAGACTCATAAAATTTGACAAGAAACAATGTCTTAAAACACAAATTAAAAAAATTATTTTTTAGTTGTAATATTGTAATTATACGTTTTGGGGGGTAATTCCTGGGGGAAACGTAAAATATGCTTGGAAAAAGCGGAGAACATTTTCAAGGCTCGAGCATGGTCTAAAAATGGTGCCACCTATTCGAGGAAGGAGGTGAATCACTATCACGATCCACGACCTGGACGCCATATTGAGGTGATCACACCCGAAATCGTCGCCAAAGTAGAAAAAATAATATTGGAAGATGCTCCTCTAAGGAAGAAACAGCTTGCAAGAATAGTTTGCATATCCGATATTTTTAAAATTCTTCATGATCATTTTAGTATGACTAAGGTCAGTACAAGATGGATGCCGAGAATGCTCACTCCACCTTAAAAGTAACGCGCGTATATTTTTGGACTTCTGTATCGTAAATCAAGAGGGAATATTAAGTCGAATTGTAACTGAATCTAAACAAGACTGCTATGGCATAAAAAAGGCACACTACCACTTAAGAAATTCAAAGTGTCACAATCGGCCGGATAAATCATGGCTACTGTTCTCTGGTATACTAATGTAGCGACCGCGAGCGTGATTGTGTGCGATCGGGCATACGTGTGTGTGAGCGGCTTATCGATTCGCCGACTAGCCGCGGGCGCTTTCCTTCATGTGCGCCGTATCTGTAGACGTGTGTATTGTACCTGCGTTCCGGGAAAGCAATTAAACCGCTCAAAGAAAACCAGACTTCTCTGAAAGGCTGAAGAACGTTCCCGAAAGGAGGCAAGGGAGTATAAAAAGGAAGAGACGATCGCCAAAGTAGAGTAGAAATAAATTGACCGTTGCAGAGGTGAATCAAGAGATAAATAGACAGTGATATAAGTAAAATAAATAGAACAGTGAATAGTAACAGTAGTGTAAATAAATATAATAATTACCTAAGTTAGTAATAAGTTAATAGTGCTTTTAAGTCCTTCAATAATAATTAGTGTAAATAAATAGTTTTCTTGTTAAAAGAACATTACACTAACTGTATCCTGCTGATTGACTTTAAAGAAAAGAACTTTAATATCACTGGAGAATACTACACTACAATTCTGGAGCAAATGAGGGAAGCAATAAAAAAGAAACGACTGGAAAAATTGACAAAAGGTGTCATGTTCTTGCACGACAATGCGTTCATTCACAAGAGTCGTATTGCCCTGACTGCCCTATACAAGTCGAACTTCGAATATAATTATCACCCAGGCTACAGCCCGAATCTCGCCCCCTGCGATTTTTATCTGTTTCTAAAAATGAAAAAAGTTAGAGGATAAAGTGAAGGAAGCAGTTTTAGCGACAAAACTGAATCGTTTTCTTCGATTATATAGGTACATAAGCTTATTGAAAGTTTTGAAAAATGTATTAGGGTTAGCGGCGTATTTATTAAAAAAGAAAAATAATTACGATTTTTTATTGATCCCTATTACTCCCCATTCCGCAAATTCAAAAAAGCACCCTCGTAACAGGACATTCAAAGCCAGTGATTCCGAACCTGGGGGTAATTACCCCCGCGGGGGTAAATCAATTATTCTATGTGGGTAACAAAAAAACCTAATAATTAAGACCTAAAATACGTAGCTAGATAGTAAAAATATAAAATTATAGATATGTCGATGTTTATACAACTGTATGCACAATTGGTAAATATTGAACCAAACAAGATCACATTTGAAAATTCTGTGGTTCGGCATTTATCTGCAGCAATAAACTCACTGAAGCAATATTTTCCGGATATGGATAATCGTCAGTCCAGTTCTTGGATATTAAGACCATTTACTACGGATGATAACATTATTAAAAACGAAGACGTAGCGGCCAAAGTGGAATATCTTGGACTACGCCAGAATACTACTTGCAGAGTAGAATTTCAAAATTATGATCTTAGCACATTTTGGCGAAAAGCTGATGCCGAATATCCTGCTCTAGCTAACAGAGCTTTAAAAATGCCAATACCCTTTGCCACCACCTATAAATGTGAGAGTGGTTTTTCAACTTTGGTTACACTGAAAACAAAGACCAGAATCCTTCTAAATGTGGAACATGACTTAGGATGCGCTTTAAGCGAAATTAAAGCTAACATAAAAAAAAACTTGAAAAATGCAAAATAATTCCAACCATCACACCAACTATCTTTACTTAATTTACTGTTTAGCTATATAAAATTGCAAGACTGATGTGCAATTTGTGATTATTAAAGATATTTGTATTTGCTTGTATTGTTTGTATTGATAACATTTTAAGGCCAGGGTAAAATCAGTTTTCCTAATAGGTCACAGGGGTAACAATATTAAAAAGGTTAGGAACCATTGTTCTAAGCAATGTTGCAGAGAGTATTTCATAATAAATTCGTTATTCATTCACAATTATAATATCCCCAAATTTACAACAATTTAAAGAACCGCTTTTTTTTAATTAAAACAACGAAAAGTGTGTAACAAATGGGGTATATCGATATTCGCAAATGAGTCCAAGTGAAAAAGGAATAAGTACGAATACGTAACAATATACCTACACCAGCGCTTTTCCGAAAACGAATTCCGGGCTGCCTTAAGCATCGGCTCCCAACTTTTCTTCCTACGGAGCCCTAATTGAACCAACTTTTCTTTGTGGAACTCCATCTCAAAAATCCAGTAAATGGACTAATTTTATTTTTAATAGATACTCTAGATCTTTTTTTTTACATTTGCTTTTTAATTTTATATTTATTTTATTAATCTAATCTTCAGTACGATAGGATAGAACTAAGAAAAATAACTGCTGCTTAGAGAGTATTTCATTTTAATACTTTCACAATTAGTATAATGATTAAATTAAAGTTTATCGTTTAAAAGTCAAACTTCCGCTGGCTATTACGTATCGATTTTGTGTAAAAAGTAAAATGGCAAATGTGCCTCGAAATGTCACGCTTGAAATAATATTTAACGACCTGTTCGCCCATTACTTAATTGGGTGACCATTTAAAGTAGTCCAAACATGCTGATTACATAAAAAAATATGCGTGCACTTTTTAATTTATGTTAAATGCACGATAGTATTCATTACTAATTACTTAGGTGTATGTAAGATCAGCGGTGGCCGCTAATAAGGGGCACAACAGCACGCTTTTTCTTTATAAAATTCACTTGCATAGATATCACAATAAAACGATACATTTAAATTCAATTCATAAATACAAGCCATGGGGTGGGTCTGGACTCTGTGTGTCGCATCACTGGTGCGACCTTTAAGGTCCACACGAATAACTTTCCAGTATGATAAAGAGTAATTTTCATGAAAATCAAAAATTTGAACACATTTAATTATAATTTTATTAATTTTCTTTTATTATCACTGGACAAAATTATCTGATTTATTGCAAAGTATTGTGTTATAACTGAAACAATTAAATCAAATAAATATTCTTCAAAATTTGGGCGCGACGGAAAAGAAAAGGTTAAAAGCATTCGAATTATGGTGTTACAGGCGAATGATGAGGATACCGTTGATAAAGAAGGTTAGAAATGAAGAGATATTAAAAAGAATAGGAGAACAGAGGACTCTATGGGAGTCAATAAGAAATAGGCGAGATAGGCTGGTAGGACACCTTCTCAGGCATGAAGGTCTAGACAGAGACATATTGGAGGTAGAAACAGGAATTAAGTGGAGTAGAGGTAGACCTAGATTAGTTTACTATTCGTAAAGAGTTAAGGATGTGGGATGCTCTAGTTTTAGTGAAATGCGATGATTAGCTCAGAATAAAAAGGAGTAGAAGGGCATGTCCAACCAGTCTTAGGACTGACGACCTTATGATGATGATAGTCAGTGGTCGATATTCGCTTTATTTTGCCTAAAATAAGTTAAAGCAGTGGTTAGTAGTTCACTAGTGGTGGATATTTATCCTAAATGTTAAAAAGCCACCAGTATTATTGACCGACAGACCCCATGTCAAAATATACTACAGATCCGTTGCTGGTGGATCTGTAGCAGCAAAGATAAGGGCCCACCAGTGGTGAATCTGTATCCTAAATGTTGGCGGTCCACCAGTTGCATTTGACTAATGGAACTCAAGCTGAAATATGCTAACGAATACAGATATAGCTCAAAGTTAAAGACAAATTCGTATTTTGTTTTGTACAATTTCAAACAATCTTTAGTTTAATAACATGTACCGCAGAGATCAAAAATCGTTCAAATACAGATAGCAATAATGGATACACAAAGAATTTATTTACGATCACCTACAGTTCGGTAGATATATGGTATATACAAAATACACAAAGAAATCATCATCATAAGGTTGTCAGTCCTAAGATTGGTTGGACACGTACCTCCACTCTTTCCTATCCTAAGCAAAACTTCGCATTTCTCTAAAACTAGAACAACCCACATCCTTAACTATTTGTGAACAGTAATCTAACCTAGGTCTACCTCTACCCCACCTAACTCCTGTTTCTGCCTCTAATATGTCTCTGACTAGACCTTGATGCCTGAGATGGTATTCTGGCAACCTATCTCGCCTATTTTTTATTAACTTCCATAGAGTCCTCTGTTCTCTTATTCATTCTAATACCTCTTCATTTCTAACCTTTTCTACCCACGTTATCCTCATCATTCGCCTATAACACCACATTTCGAAGGCTTCTAACCTTTTCCTTTCCGCCGCGCCCACTGTCCATGTTTCGCACCCGTACAACGCCGCGCTCCAAACATACAACTTTAATGCCTTTTTCGAATTTCTAAATTAACCCTTCGCGAACATAGAAGTGACTTCTCTTTATTAAAGGCGACCCGACCCTGCGCTATCCTCTGCTTTATATCCCTACTACTCCTTCCATCCTGACTTATCTGACTTCCTAGGTATCTAAAATCAGCCACTTCTTCTAATTTTTCGTCTCCTATCTTTATATTCGCTCTTTCCCTACTTTTTCTTCCCTTGCATACCAGTATTTTAGTTTTACTTTTATTTATTTTCATACAGTACTGATCTGTCAGTACCGCTTCCATTTTATTTAAAGCTATCTCTAGGTCCTCCTTGCTAGATGCTAATACTGCTATATCATCTGCAAATCTAAGCATACTAATCTTTTGCCCTTGCACATCTATCCCTACAGTTGTACTGTCTTTAATGATGTTGATGGCGTCTTCGATGTATAGATTAAAAAGTAGCGGTGACAGTGTGCATCCCTGCCTGACTCCCTTCCTAATATTTACTTCTCTACGTTGCATCCCCAGCTCTATAACTGCCTGTTGCTCTTTATACAAACTAAGTATCACTCTTCTATCTTTGTAACTCATCCCTACATTTTTAAGTATATTTAACATCTTGCCCATTTAACATTGTCAAAAGCTTTTTCTAAATCTACAAATCCTATGTACGCACTCTTTCCTTTTTGTATCGTTTTCTCTATTGTTACCCGTAAAGCTAGAATGGCCTCCCTCGTTCCTCTATTTCTTCTGGCCTCCCGCGTTCCTCTATTTCTTCTAAACCCAAATGGATCTTCCCCTAATAGTTTTTCCTCCCTTTTTTCCATCATCCCCTGTACAATTTTAGTTAAGATTTTTGACGCATGGGAAGTTAAGCTAATTGTTCTAAATGTCTCGCACCTATCCGCGCCTCTCTTTTTAGATAATGTTACTACTCCGTTCGGTTTATAATCCTCTGGGACTTTCTCCGTCTTGTAAATGTGACTAACTAGCTTAAACATACGGTCTCTGACCTCTTGTTCTGCATGCTTCAGAATTTCCCCCTGTATCCCATCTACACCTGGCGCCTTATTATTATTTAAGTTTTTTAATGCTACATCGAACTCTTCTCTCATTATGGGATAACCAAGCTCATCTATCTCCACACTATCTTCCTTCTCTAATATATCTCCTAACTCAGGGCCTGATGCGTAAAGGTTCTCTAAATATTCCTTCCACCTATCTGCCATTTCCTCGTTTCCTATCAAAATGACCCCTGCCTCGTTTCTTATATTATTACTACTGTATCTTACCTCTCTAAAATTCCTTTTAATTATATTGTAAGCCTCATCGGTTTTACCTACTTCAAACTTCTCTTCTACTTCTTTACACATCCCATCAGTCCACTGTTCCTTAGCTGCCCTACACTTCCTAATTATTTCCCACTTTATAGCTTTATATCTTTTTTGACCTTCTTCGCCCCGTCCTGTTATTATGTTATTTCCGCCTTTCGTCTATTAATCCTACAATCTCATTTGTTATCCAGGGTTTCCTACTTTCGTTTCATTTAAGACCTAGTATATCTGTAGCTGCTGACTTTAGGCACGTTTTAATGCAGTTCCATTCTCTCTATGTCCCCGTCATTCGTTTTTCCAGCCGCCATTAGTATTTCATCTGTCCTTTTACCTAGCCTATCACGCGTTTCGTTACATTTTGGCTTTTCTAAGTCGAGACGTCTCCTACCTTCCCTCTTTTTCAGAATTTTCAATTTAAGATTGGCCTTCATAACTACTAAGTTATGATCGCTATCTATATCTGCTCCTGGATAATTCCTACAGCCCTTCACTTGATTTTTAAATCTTTGCCTAACAAAATATTTACACAAAAAACAAGAGTTCTTTCGCCACATATACTAGATTTCGTTTTCAAATAAATACTATGCACCTTACTATACTAAATAACATACGTCCGAGCCGCCACTGCTGGACCACGATAGCAGAGAGTACTTTCAGTTTTTAAGATCACATTTGGTACACCCCGGCTACCTGTCAATCCCAGGCCGCACGTAGTGTTGTACCTACTCACGCGGACCCGCACAGAGATGTAATCATTATGATAGAAGTTAATTGTATCTACACGAATTACATTAATTAATAGCGATCGTCCTGCTTCGAGCCATTTCGTAATTCCATATTAATTAATTTTCATGATCTTTCACTGGACGCGATATCTGCAACTACACACCGTTTCAACATACATAAATAAAAATAAAGCAACATAAATATGTTGTCAGTTGTTTACAGGGCAAATAGAAATCCAAATGGACTAATTCAAGTTGCATATTCTAAAGTTCTACTTTAACAATTTAATTTCGCCTAAAATAGGTAAATAATTCGTCATCATAAGGTCGTCAGTACTAAATCTGGTTGGACTCGCACCTTCACTCTTCTATCCTGAGCTAATTTTCGCATTTCCCTAAAACTAGAACAACCCACATCCTTAACTATTTGCGAACAGTAATCTAATCTAGGTCTACCTCTACCCTCCTTAACTCCCGTTTCTGCCTCTAATATGTCTCTGACTAGACCTTCGTACCTGAAAAGGTGTCCTATTAACTTATCTCGCCTATTTCTTATTGATTTCCTTAGAGTCCTGTGTTCTTCTATTCATTTTAATGCCTCTTCATTTCTAACCTTCTCTATCCACGGTATCCTCATCATTCTCCTGTAACACCACAATTCGAATGCTTCTAATCTTTTCTTTTCTGCCGCGACTACTGTTTCGCATCCGTACAGCGCCGCGCTCGAAACATACATCTTTAACAACCTTTTTTCGAATTTCTAAATTAAGCGTTAGCGGGCATAGAAGTGACTTCTTTTTATTGAAGGTGACACGACCCTGCGGTATCCTCTGCTTTATATCCCTACTACTCCTTCCGTCCTGACTTATCTGACTTCCCAGATACCTAAAATCAGCCGCTTCTTCTAATTTTTCGTCTCCTATCTTTATATTCGCTCTTTCCCTACTTTTTCTTCCCTTGCATATCACTATTTTTGTTTTACTTTTATTTATTTTCATACAGTAGTTTTGTCAGTACCACTTCCATTTTATTTAAAGCTATCTCTAACTCCTCCTTGCTAACTAGATGCTAATATTGCTATATCATCTGCAAATCTGAGCATACTAATCTTTTGCCTCAGTATATCTATCCTTACAGTTGCACTTCTTTAATGATGTTAGCTAAATAATTTGTTACATAACAATTAATAAGAATATATTCTTAACAATAAGAATATAACATTATTTTCTTAAGATGCAACGAAGAGGTATTTACGAAGATAAAAATCGTTTAATCAAAAAGGAAATGTTAATAAAAAGCAACATGATTCTCGTATCATAAGTGGTATAGATCAATAATTGTTCGACACATAATGAAGAGTTTCTAATTGATAATTAATTGAAGGTAAATAATGGGATGACAAGGAATCGATCCGAAGATTGAAAGTTAACTCACTCACGAAAATGACATAATGAAGTTGGACAATTGGATCCAAGGCCGGGTTTTCCCGTAAAGTTCCGAAAAATGACTTTTTTCTTTCGAAATAACATTCGAATTCCTAGTGAAATCGAGATATGGTATTCAGCTATCTGTTAGTGCTTTGCAAACGATAACAAATACTGTGGATAGTACCTCAACTGGATGATACGTTTAAAAGATATGTAATTTGAAACAGTTATCGGATATTTCGAGCGATTTGAGGTAGAAAATAACGAATTTCGTCTACCACGAAAATTTTTCACCCTGGGTACTAGCCCTTATAGCCCCTAGTGTAACTCCATTGCCGATTGGACTGAAGAATTGACTTCACTGACATAACGGTTTAGTCCAAAACGCTAAAAATCAAAAGGAAAGAGTCATGCTAAAACATCATCAATCAATCACATTGCTATGCCCAAGGCTATGTCAGGGTTGTTACACCAACTTTTGAAGTCCGATTGTGTACATGCATTCAGTTAAATGTTTATCAATTGATGATGATGCTAATTTAAGAACTATGCTTTAGTCGGTGGAGAGAAGTTATCAATTCTTCTTATCTTCGCCTCCTTTTGACCTCTTGATACGCCTCGATTCCTACTGTCTCCTTTATTTATTGTAGAAAACTTCGTCTTGGTCTTTACCTTATAAAATATTCTTGAAGAAATTCTCGTGTTAGTAGCAATCATCGTTTTAGTTTTTAGTAGCTGTCTTTCCTAGTTCACTATCGTTTATTTTTAGTTCTGACCACTTGCTATTTTCCAATCTCATCCAACATCTTATTTTAAGCGCTGCTAACCCTTCCCTGACCCTTTGGGTTACTGTCCACGTTACGCAGTCGTATACTTGATCCTACGCTCTATATAGGGTTTAATGAGACATTTTCCCATGTTGACGATTAATTTAGCTTAATTTACCTAAACATCTGTTATTTGATTATCCAAATATTAGAAACCGTTAACCTTCTTCAAATAAGTAACGTCAGATTGGAATCTTCTCTTCAATTGATTTGGTTTCATTTAATGTGACGGATGATTAGAAAGCAATAAATTGTTTGGCTTTGAAATCCTCCATTTTTTTTAACTGTAATACCAGGTAACTTCAATAAATTACTATCCGACTTTTACGGCAAATAAAAATCACTATTAAGCCTTTTCAAAGAATTAAAAGCATAGCTTATCAAAAAGACAGACTGATTGGTTTAATACTTTAATTTGTGATACATTAGATTTCTTTTCTCAGTTGTAATTATTTATACTTACATTACTTGACTAATACACAATCGACCTTTGTTTACAAAGGAAACTATAAAATTTAATGGCTACTATAAAATATGAAGGGAAAATCCTTTCACCTACTTCGAAAATAACTGAAATACTAGCTCAAAATGGTAGACAAGGTCTACTGTTGCACATCATAAATATTATGAATATTGTATGAAATTGGCAACAAAATTTTAGTTTCATATTTCAAGCTATTATATACTTATTGTAGGACAAAGTATGTATTTGAATGAATTAAATGTACAATGAATGACACTTCGTCATCATTATAAGCTCGTCAGTCCTAAGACTGGTTGGACACGCACCTCCACTCCTTCCTATCCTGAGCTAATCTTCCCATTTCCCTAAAACGAGAACATCTTACATATTTAACTATTTGCGAACAGTAATCTGATTTAGGTCTTCTTCTACTCCTCTTAACTCTTGTTTTTGCCTCTAATATGTCTCTTACTAGACCTTCATGCCTCAGAAGGTGTCCTACCAACCGATCATGCCTATTTATTATTAACTTTCATAGAGTCCTTTGTTCTTCTACTCTCTCTAATACCTCTTGATTTTTAACCTTTTCTATCCACAGTATCCTCATCATTCGCCTGTAACACAACATTTCGAACTCTTCTAACCTATTCTTTTCTACCGCGACTACCATTCATGTTTCGCACCCTTACAGCGCCGCACTCCAAACACTCGTTTAACAACTTTTTCCGAATTTCTAAATTAACCATTCTTGAGCATAAAAATGACTTCTTTTTATTGAAGGCGACTCGACCCTGCGCTATCTTCCGCTTTATACCTTTACTACTCCTTCCGTGCTTGACTTATCCGACTTCCTATAGATACCTAAAATCAGCCACTTCTTTCGTCTCCTACCTTTACATTCGTTCTTTCCCTACTTCTTCATCAACCCACAGTTTAAAAAATTCACCCTCCCACTTGTTAATTAGCGACGTTCCCAAGACAATTTCAGATAACAACCCCACAATTTTTAAAAGAAATAGAGCACATATACTTCTGAGGACTGAAATGTATGAAAACATCCTTACAGTTATGAATAAACTACGTCAAAACATTTTAGAAAGTAATAACATTTTCAAATAATCGAATCAGACTTTGTATTTTTATAAAAATCTAACAATTGTAAATTTTACTGCATGTAGGTACCTAATAAATAAACGGAATGCAATTTCTTGTTGTGATTTCAAATTTGCTTTCGATTAGAAACACTTGTCTCAAATTACTGACTTCAGTTTTGTCATGTTCGTGAAATATTCTGGTTTTCAATGTTTTAAGAAGTGCGTTGGATAGTTCATGGAGTAGTCAGTGTAAATTATTTAACAATTCGATTCTGTAGTTGCTTGTTTATTTTTAAAACAAGATACGTTTTAAAGTAAGAAAAAATTATCAAAAAGGTAAAGAACTGACATCCTAATTCAATTCAAGTTGACTTAGAAAGAAGACTTGTAGTTGCAACTTGCTCTTAGTTCACTTTTTAATCGTTTTCTTAAATTTTATTGCCAACATTTAATTTTCCCTCACACTTCCACGATTTCAAGCTTTGACAGCTGCACTCATCAACATGAACACTGTAAAAAGATGTCGAGATTTTTGTTTGAATTTTTTCACATCATTGGTCGAAATGAAAAGAAGATAAAATGTTCAGGAAATATAAAAAAATTGTAATTATTTTCAAAACTATACATTCAAAATCAAGTAAATAAATACATAATAGTATCAAATACGCTTTCATCCTAAATTCACACGAGGTTTATCTACATTACTTGATGAAATACTCAAGAGGAAGCTAAAATATACAAATCAATCAATCAAATGTTAAAATTGTGACAAACAGTTTATTAATAAGCCAAAGCTGTAGGACAATGAAGCTTTTTAAAGAATATTGCTCATGTTACAATTGAATTTATCATTTATCTAGTGTACTAACTTAATTCACATTTTTTGAAAGTAATCATGAAATGCACTATAATAGTTAAATAAACCTTTCCTTCTAGACCAGTGATTGTCAACCACTGTGCAGCGGCACATTACTGTCCCGCGAGATTCTTGAAGTGTGCCGCTAAATTTTACGGATGCCTACAGTAAAATAGCGAAGGAGACTTTTGGAGAATGCATTTTGCTGCCTGGTTATGCATCGAGAAGAAATCCAAAATGTATAGTGGTATAGTCTAGGTATAGAAGTGATAAGGATACCTCCTCATTTCATCCTATCCGTCAGTCCTAAAACTGGTTGGACACGTACCTCCACTCTTTCCTATCCTGCGCTAAACTTCGCATTTCCCTAAAACTAGAACAACCCACATTCTTAACTATTTGCGAACAGTAATCTAACCTAGGTCTACCTCTACCCCTTCTAACTCCTGTTTCAGCCTCTAATATGTCTCTGACTAGACCTTCATGCCTGAGAAGGTGTCCTACCAACCTATCCCGCCTGTTTTTTATTGACTTCCATAGAGTCCTCTGTTCTCCTATTCTTTCTAATACCTCTTCATTTCTAACCTTTTCTACCCACGTTATCCTCATCATTCGCCTACAACACCACATTTCGAAGGCTTTTAACTTTTTCTTTTCCGCCGCGCCCACTGTCCTTGTTTCGCACCCGTATAACGCTGCACTCCAAACATACACCTTTAACAATCTTTTTCGAATTTCTAAATTAACCGTTCGCAAGCATATAAGTGACTTCTTTTTATTAAAGGCGACACGACCCTGCGCTATCCTCTGCTTTATATCCCTACTACTCCTTCCGTCCTGACTTATCTGACTTCCTAGATATCTAAAATCAGCCACTTCTTCTAATTTTTCGTCTCCTATCTTTATATTCGCTCTTTCC
>NW_020442463.1:1325601-1330309 GCF_000699045.2 Agrilus planipennis | reverse complement strand
CATTTACGTAGTATAAAATATATATTGTATTATAGCTATAACAGTTGTTTAACTATGTTTTTTTAATTTATCTAATTGCTAGTGTGCCGCAAAATGTTTAAATTATTTAAAGTGTGCCGTGACGAAAAGAATGTTCAGAATCACTGTTCTAGACGTTTACGAAAGAGTCGAAATAGGTAAAAATAAAGCAAATATGATAAACTCATACTGGTCCTATTCCAAAATCGGATTTTTCCGGCCAATTGCTAAATTAAAATAAGATCTCATATCCCACGGTATTATTATAATCGAACATTAATTAAGTAGTGTACAATGCTTAATGGCATACAGTTCTTACGAATAGTCGGATTTAAAAGTTAATTATACTTCAATGGACAGGATAAATCATTAACCGATATCTATAGAGGTGTAAGACTAGCAATTTTTAGGAAATTGATGTGTTATTATTTATCTGACATTTTGCAACGTCACCAATAACCTAGTATTAATATCAAGTTTTATATTCGATTTTTCCGAAAGTCGTATTTCATCAGTGTGCAATTTATACATTTATGTGCACACATTCATGAATATGCAGGTAAATAAGTGTATGATTAAACGAAACACGATATGGCACAGTATTTATTTCACGCCAACAAAAATATAACTACATTTTCTACAATATAACTCCTTGCGAAAACATTTTATTTGACGAAATATTCTCATATTTATGTTGCCGGTGTCTGTGAAACTTCCTCAACGAAATGAGCGGCAAGTTGCACGCTTACCACTCATTATTTTAGTTTAGAATTGAAAATTAGGACATCGTCATAAGATACAGATCGCAAAGTCATCGACTGCTGACATGACTAATTACGCTAATGCTTTTTCGTTTAGTTTTCGGAGGAAAACTCTTTAATATAACCTTGTGTGGTTGTTCTTTCTTTTTTTTACGTATTGAGATAGAGAAATTAAGAAGGTGATGATTACGGCGATGATGGCAAAATATACGGACATAATTATAAAATAACAATTTTTCAACGTGGAAAGTAAGGAGTTGGTTGTAAATTAAAGGAGCCAAGGCTGCAAAATAAATTTTAATCTTGTCACGGTGTGCAGATTTCTTAAGAGAGATGAAATAAAGGCGTGCAGCGGCAACGGTTATGAACGTACGTAATTATTATAGATAGATAGTAGCAAGTTGGATTTGTTGCTCAAATGATATATAGCGTTTTATTCACATTTCCACTTTGTAATTTATTTCACTTCAAATACAAATTACATAATGATATCTTGTTAGTATATCTTATCCTTTTCTTGCACCGTCGTGCACTTTAAATTTTAATTAGATTTCTAATCAAACATTTCTCCTAGATTCTCGTAGATAAACTTCACTGTTACGGAATCAGGGGATGTTCGTTTAATTTTTTAAAGAGTTACTTTCACAATAAATGTCGAAGAGTTAAAATAAATAATGTAGATAGTGTACCTATAGAGCAGCGGTCGGGGAACCGGGGTAAATTACCCCAAATGGGGTAAAAATGAAACTTTTGTGACTAAAAGGTATATATTTTTAATTTGCTATTTTATAAACCTGGTAGTATTTTTTTCAACTTAAACAATTTAGCGACATATGCAGGCCAGAAATTATCATTTACTAGCCACCCGCACCAGCTTCGCACGGGTGCAATGCTAATACTAAATATATTTTTGTTTTGTTTAGATTATTGTCGAGGAGGGAAAATCTTCAAAAGACACCTCCTGAACATACTAAATATACTACAGAATGTCTTTAAATACAACATTCGCCGTTTTTTTGTCATTAGACAATACAAACCGGCCTCCCGGCCGCAATCGCTATGTTTCTGCATTTTAAATCTGTAATATCTTCGAAAATATTCATTTAAATTACATGCTGTAAAGGGCCATATTGATCTATATTAAATGCACAATGTATTTAAGGTACATAATTGAATAATAATTAATGCTGTATTGTTTACAATCGCTTCGTAAATAAGTCATTATTTCTCATAAAAAGTACAGAATAAGAAATGATTATTGTGGGTTATCCCTAAGAGATAGACACATACCATCGTGGACTTTTTTGTAGACCTTTTTAAGATGTACAATACTGTAGTACATTATTTTGATCTATCTCGTAGGGTTTAGACAGGGTTTGCAATATAAGCGCAGAAAAATGTGTTTATTTACGACATCACATTAGAAACCTTTAAAATTATCAGTGTTTCCCTACTATATTATTCATGTATTAAACATATAAACCTTCCTCTTGAATCACTCTATCTATTAAAAAAAACCGCATCAAAATCCGTTACGTAGTTTTAAAGATTTAAGCATACATAGGGACAGACAGCGGGAAAGCGACTTTACAGTATTTAAATGCCTTGTGTTCGCCTCGATATTGAATAAAAGTTAAGAATGAGGCTCGCAAGGGAGTTGATAATGTAAGTACTTGAAAGTCATTATTGATCAAAACTTAACTTAACAAACAGAACTTGCCAATATTGGACCCATATACAATATTGTACCAATATAGAAACAATATTGGACCAATGTCGTGTGCTACTGGGGATGTGATTAATAAGATAAAATTCTTAATTTTTGTAGATTATAAAATTTCATAAATAATGAGCACTACAATTTTTATGTTAATTTACTATACCTGTTTCCACAGTTTTATAAATTACTCTAATTGCATGTTGTCTTTCACATCGCAGAGTGCTTTACGGATCCTCGAGACCTCTGCAACCCAGAGTACTAAAAGATCTGCTGCCTTTTTTTAAGGGACTTGTCTTGGTTGAACCTAAGTTCCGGCATATTTATCAATTGATGGTGATGATGATAGTTTCCCTATATAGTTTTTAGTAATTGTCCTTCCTAGTTCACCATCGGTTGTTATTTGTTCCAATTATATTTTAACCACTATTAACCCTTCACTGAGCTTTTGGGTTAGTGTTCACGTTACTCAGTTATATACATAATCCTATGTTCTCTACAGGTTTTAATGAGACATTTTCCCATATTAACATTTAATTTAGCTTAATTCACCTGAACATCTGTTATTTGACAATACAAATATTTGAATCTACTAACCTTCTCCAAATAAGTGCCGTCAAGTTGGAATCTTCGATTGATTCGGTTTCATTGAAAGTGAGGGATGATTAGAAACCAATAAATTGTTTGGCTTTGAAATCCTCCATTTTTTTTTTTAACTGTGATCCTAGATAGGTCCTGATTAGAGGTATAGAATAAATCCTTTATCCTGACCGAAAGTACAGACTAAATTATTCGTTCTGACTGGAAGTATATAATTAATCCTAATTGAAGGTATTCATTAAGTAAATCCGTCATCTTGACTAAGGTATTGTAGCGAGCACGAGCGTGTTTATGCGCGATCGGTCATAGTTGTGTGTGAGCGGCTTATCGATTTGCCGACTAGCCGCGGGAGCCTTTCTTCATGTGCGTCGTATCTGTAAACGTGTGCGTCGTACCTGCGTTCCGGTTAGCAATTAAACAGTTCGAAGAAAACGAAACTTTTCCGGACGGCTCGAGAATGTTCCCGAAAGGAAGCAAGGGAGTATTTAAAGGAAGATACGATCGCCGAAAGAGTAGAAATAAATAGACCGTTGCAGAAGTGAACTAAATAGAACAGTGAATAGTAACAGTAGTGTAAATAAATAGAATAATTACCTAAGTTTAGTAATAATTTAATTGAGTTTTCAAGTTCAATAATAATTAGTGTAAATAAATAGTTTTCTCCTTAAAAGTTAATTTGTTAAACCCACGAATATTACAGTATAAAATAAATTCTTTATTCTGACTGAAGCATCAGAATTAATTCTTCATTCCGATTGGAGGTATAGAATTAATTCTTCATCCTGACTACAGATATATGTATAATAAGTCCTTCTTTCTGACAGGAGGTATAAGCAGACGATAATTTTTTGCATACACATTTACGTAGTAAATGTGCATTCATTAGTTTGCTTAACATTTATATCTCACAATAAGGAATTTTATGGTTTAAAACTCGTTTGTGAATGCGAATTGTTTTGTTTTGTATGTATGTATGTATGCATGTATCTGTGCATGTGTACATACACCGTTTGCGAAATGAGCTTCACAAAGTCTTATTGATGTTCACAAGGTCGTTCAGCTATCGTTTCTAAACATCAAATTAAATGTTCCGGCAATGACACTGAACAAATATCTAAATAACTAGGCATGTTTTGATATTATAAACTGATGGAGTCACAATGATTGTCGCTTTTTGATTCCATCAAATTTCTTTTTTTTTTTGCTTTTAACATCATCATCATCATCATAGGGTCGTCAGTCCTAAGACTACACTCAGAAAAATGCTTTATGAAAAATTACTACAGCGTTGTAAAGATCGTTTTGTAGAAAATGCAACTTAAATTTGTAGTAAGATTAACTAACGGTAAACTTAAATTTGACTATAAAATTGTAGGAGAAATATCGACAGGGGCTCAGATAAATTCCTTACAATTCCAATGAAATATTTACGACAACAACTTCGTGAATTCATTAGAAATTTAAATAAGTTTTGTAGAAAATATAAAAAAAAAATGTAGCAATTTTTATTGAATATTCATTTGCATTTCAGTTTTCTGTTCTGCCTCAGATATATATGCATACCCACAACACTATATTGTATAATTCTTTCTTAATTGTTGTAAACAAATAT
>NW_020442463.1:1311719-1321388 GCF_000699045.2 Agrilus planipennis | reverse complement strand
GAACGTTAAGTTAATTCACTTGTTATTATTTTTGGCTAAATATGCTTTTAAATAAAGCATATTCTTAAATTTTAACGAGGCAGTTTAAATAATTTTGAAAATGGTACTGTACACTTTTTGCCTAGTTCTCGCTCGATGATCGGTGGAGAAATGAGCTCCGCAGACAAATATGATTGAATTTGGAATTATGCTACGACGCATCCTAATAAACGGAAGGGGCATATCTCTAACTTCCTGAAACGAACAGTATACCTTTATGACAGTATCGCTGAGAGCTAGGTCAGGACTGTAGGGTGGGTAAGCCAAAATTTTGAAGTCCACCTTCTGCAGGGTAGCCATCGCAACACAGCTCTTGTGTACAGGAACGTTGTCGGACCATTTTCCGACACTTGAAATAATTTTTCTTTTATTTAATATCCAGTTCTGGCAATATGTCGCCATCTACTGACATCTACTGCTAACTAAAGTATGGATGATTCATCCAGTCTGCCTATGGCGTGCTAATGAGATCAAATAAGTTTTGAACTCCTTGAAGTTTTAGAGAATTTTGCCTACCTATTTCTTATTATGAAACAATAATTTAATTTATCGTAATATATATAATTATGTTGGATCTATTTCAAATTATGTTCATAATTAATTTAGCCATAGAAGGAAGTTGAATACTTTTAACATAACAGCTGTTAAGTACGAACTAAGTTATTAATACTTTTATACTAAAGCCTAAAAATAATAATATTTAGGCTTTGATAAAGATCCTAAGCGGGGTAACGAAACGTTGGTCGATTGTTAATAACAAAAAAAACAGTATACACCTGTAAAATTCAGAGTTGGATTTCAAATAACAAAAACAGGAAAAAATGGGAACATAATAGGTACTTTAAAGCTACTATTAAATTTGAATAGAATGCATAGAATGATTAGACCATCACAAAACCAATTTAGCTCATTAGTAAAGTCAATTATTATCTTTAGAATTAGAACGCACACGTCACAAGAAAAAAGGCACTATAAATGGTAGCAAAATAATATTACTGTACGAATTAGGTCTGTGTCAATAGGTTTTTCTTTATTTATCAGCAAAATCGATGGTAAAAACATGTTCAACGTCACATCTGATTTGATGGGGAAATAAATTACCTTAACTCAACTCTACCGTGACGTTAATAAATTAAGATCTGGGATTATCAATGCCCTACCTTAAGAAATTGTAAGTTTTCGTGTGCTGCAGCTAATAAGCAGTTGCCTTAATGCTGATTTTGTTATCGATTGCAGAAAATTCGATTCAATTTTGATAGCTTCCTTTCACATTGACTAGAAGTAACAAAATAAAATTACATTAGAAATACTCATACATTTGGAGTTCTTAATAGTTTCAATCAATGTATACGAGGTGTTGGAAGGAAAAAGTAATTAGTTTTCTTTAGATACGAGTATAAAATGGAAGGCAATTTTCTATTTGTAAAGTGCAAAATACATTTTTGCTGTTAAAAATTTTGCTAGTATCGCCCATCAAACATTATATAAAATGATGAATGAAAGTTGCTCACATTGGTCATTGAAGGCATTAGAAGCTTAAAAAGGGGACAAAAGACATTTCATGCCTTCTAATTCTTCAACTGAACAGAGCCCAAAAAATTCTAAACTTTTTGGAAATCGATAATCTAAAATATTGGATCGATAATGTTTACCGGGTTCAATGTTATGGATGAATTTTGAAGTTTCAAATTGATATCAGCACTTGCCAAATCACCATTTATCGTACCTTTAGCAAGAAACTACGAAATTCTATGAATTACGACAAAACAGCCCGTAAAACAATATCGGATTGATATACACCAGCTGTGTGAAAGTACAAGATATTGTGGTGTGCTAATTAATGCGTATAATAAAAAATTCTTAAAAAACGATTCGAAAAACTTCACTTATTAGATGAACCCAAAGCTAAACAAACTATGCATTCCATTTCTTTCTCTTATTACAATGTGTAGAAGATCAGAAACAAAATGGGGTTGTAAATATTTTGATATAAAATAACCGATGGTGATTTTACATCAATAAAATTATTTGCAACCCTGTTTTGGCTCTGATCATTCACGCTAAGCAAGCAATTTTGGCATCAGTGTCTTTTTTCCAATTAAAACAGTGACAAAGGCAAATAAGGAAACATATAGAAGAATTATTTGTTGCTAAACTGAAGAAACTATAAGATAAAGATAGAAATATCTATCTATCTATATATCTCAATCACTTCAAACAGTAAAACATGAATCATACTTAATATTCGCAGTGTGTGATATAGTGTAAACACCACTAGTCTAGAAAAACTCCAATATTTAAAAAAAGAGCAGTGTTGCTAGGTTTTCTTAAAAAATATTTTATACTTAAGTAAATGTAGAAAATTAAATAGGCACCTACTACAAAAAAGTATTTTGAAAGTATTTTTTTGCATTTAGCATTTAAAATACAAAAGGGAAATACATTTTGTATTTTACATTTGAAATAACAAATCAAAAAAGTATTTGCATTTTGTATTTAAATACTTTTAAAAACCCATTTTGCACATCTGTAATTGCTTTTGTTATAAAAAACAAAAACAACACTTTTTGAACCACTGTCCAAATCTGAAATCGAGTCTATTAAAGTTTATTAAAACAATGCTTAATGGTTTTATTGTCTATCCTTACTAGCAACACCCAACCCTCTGTAAAAAGGCTGGGGTATTTTCTTAAAATTAGTATTTTAGTATATTGTTTTTGAGGCATCGCTATACTGAAAAATAAAAGGCTAACCCTTTTTTGGCATTGTCAAAACCCCACAAACCCTAATTATATAAAGAAAAGGCTACGATTACTTTAATCTAACTGAATTATGGGTTATTAAAGTACATACAGAACTGGTAGCACGTCAAGTAAAAGCACTTGAAAATGTACCTAGGGTACTATTCTTTAAGAGGCCCTTACCTAGCATTTCATCATTAGTGGAGTTATTCTATGTACTTGGTACTTACAATTAGTAATTGTGACACATAGATTGGTAAATACTTGGAGTACTTCGTAAATACTTGAAATATACCCAGCAATGTAATAAGTTATTATGAAACGAACGAAATGCACTTTTCGGCATTCATATTGTCATATTCCAAATAAATAGCAATTAAACCTTTTGAAATATTTTATGACTTTATAGTGGCAATTAGCACTCAAGGTCATCCGCCGCCGTTGGGAGGCAATTGATGTATAATTAGGAGGGAATTCGATATACCGAAAATTTTAACTCTAATTAAAAACAGGTATATGGGAGGGAACTAGGCATTATCCATTTTATCGTTAGTGCAATGCATACAACAATTTACAAGTAACGAATTTGCATTTGAAAGAAATCTGGCGGAAGCATCACTGACGAGCAAACAAAAACAAATTCCCATTCAAAAGACCCAGTCACATTTTTTTAAGACCAGTAGCAGTTTCTACATGAAGTTATTTAATACTTGACGTGAACCTTTTCAATCTGTTTTTGACGTCCAGGGTCATCCTTCGGTATAAACTTCCTTTAACTAACAGTAATGCTAATAACAAAATATAAACATTAAACTAAAAAAGTGAAGTGGGTGACGTGTTACTTATTATTTTTTTAATTTAATATTGAATAGGAAGACCTCGTAAGTCTAAAATTTGCATCAGCTTCAATCCATTCTATTGTTCATAATTAGCGTTGAACAGTTCCCTATTGCAGAAAATTTATTATTTAAATATTACCGCATAATTAGATTAGTATTGAATGAGTAAGGTGCTTTAGGCATGAGAAAAAATAAGTTGATACAACAGACTCTCTTGTAATTAAATAAACATGCAGATGTTTCATCACGTCAACAAGATTAAACAGATTTTTATTACCTGTTAAATTTATTATCATAATGTTTTTAAGAAACAATTTGTATTTTATAGTGAAAATATTTACCGTCCAGTGCACTTATTTAAATGAAAGAGGAATGTGAAAATTCAGTAAACGAAAGGATAAAAAATACATGTCATTTGTACTACAAGATTGATTAAATTTTAACAATTAAGTATCAAAGTACGTGATAAAAATATATTGCTACCAGAGATGTGATTTATTTGAAATACTAGCATTTAATAGGGAAATGCAAAATACAAAATATCTAGTTTTATCTTGCATCTAAATACTTTTTTGAGGAAAACATTTTATATTCTATTTAAAATACTTTTCCAAACGTATTTTCTATTTGTAAAATGCAAAATACATTTTTGCCTTTAAAAGTTTTGCTGGTATCACTGATCAAACATTACATAAAATGATAAATGAAAGTTGCTCACATTGTTTATTGAAGGGAATAGAAGCTTAAAAATTTAACTGAAGAGAGCCCAAAAAATTCTAAACTCCTTGGAAATGGATAATCTACAATATTGGATTGATATTGTTTTCCGGGTTCAATGTCATAGTCCATCGAATTTTTAAGTTCCAAATTGATATAAGTAAATCACCACTTATTGTACCTTTAGCAAGGAACTACGAAATTCTATGAATTACGAAAAAACAACCTGCAAAACAATATCGAATTGATGTACGCCAGCTGTGTAAAACTGAAAAATACAAGATATTGTGGTGGGCTAATAAATGCGTATAATCCAAAATTCTTAGAAAACGAAACAAAATGGGGTTGTAAATATTTGGATATAAAATGATTGATGTTGATTTTACATCAATAAAATTATTTGCAACCCTATTTTGGTTCTGATATTTGACGGTAAACAAATTATTTTGGCATCAGTGCCTTTTTTCCAATTAAAATGGGTGAAAAAGGCAAATNCTAGACCTTCATGCCTGAGAAGGTGTCCTACCAACCTATCTCGCCTATTTTTTATTGACTTCCATTGAGTCCTCTGTTCTCCTACTCTTTCTAATACCTCTTCTTTTTAACATCAGTCAGTAAAAAATTAGTTGATGCAACCAACTTTAAGCGGTGTATGTATAATCATCAAAAGGTCATCACTCCTAAAACTGGTTGGACACACACCTCCACTTTTTCCTATCCTGAGCTAACCTTTGCATTTTCCTAAATCTAGAACATCCCATATCCTACTTAACTCCTGCTTCTGCTTCAATTTTTCTAACTTCCCTACTTGCCTCATTGTTCTAACATTCCACGCTTCAAATCGTGAAGTAAAACATCTTCCCCTATTACACTTAATGACATTAGCTGAAGTAGTCTTCCTCTGGACATCGGAATAAGGGACAAGTTTACGTCAGGAGTAGTTTACCCCAGACGACGTCATTATTTCAGTTTCGATTTGTTGTAGTTGGGATATCATAATGTAGTAGTTTCTGCATAGTATGCTTTATCGAAACAGCAATAATTTCAATTACAGAGCTATTTCTAAATATCCTGTTTGTAAAACAATAAGTTTTACGAGTTAGTACGTACGCCCAGTAAAGAGAAAGAAATTATGAGAGTCGTGTAACTTGATGTGCTTGTGTAGCAGGTGTTTTATGGCATTTAGGTCACTGTCGTGTCGATACAATCTATCTACCCATCGTCATCCATCACGTAAATATGAGAATATTATTACAGAAACTTAACTGAAAACTTGGCTTATATTCATAGGCCATATAGACTGATTAAGTACTCTTTATAACCATCAATGGTATTATATGTAAAGATGTAATTTATTTGAAATAATTGCATTTAAAATACAAATACAAAATAAAAAATACTTATTTTTGTCTTGCATTTAAATACTTTTTTGAGAAAAGCATTTTGTATTTAAATACTTTTAAAAACCCATTTTGCACATCTGTAATTGCTTTTGTTATAAAAAACAAAAACAACACTTTTTGAACCACTGTCCAAATCTGAAATCGAGTCTATTAAAGTTTATTAAAACAATGCTTAATGGTTTTATTGTCTATCCTTACTAGCAACACCCAACCCTCTGTAAAAAGGCTGGGGTATTTTCTTAAAATTAGTATTTTAGTATATTGTTTTTGAGGCATCGCTATACTGAAAAATAAAAGGCTAACCCTTTTTTGGCATTGTCAAAACCCCACAAACCCTAATTATATAAAGAAAAGGCTACGATTACTTTAATCTAACTGAATTATGGGTTATTAAAGTACATACAGAACTGGTAGCACGTCAAGTAAAAGCACTTGAAAATGTACCTAGGGTACTATTCTTTAAGAGGCCCTTACCTAGCATTTCATCATTAGTGGAGTTATTCTATGTACTTGGTACTTACAATTAGTAATTGTGACACATAGATTGGTAAATACTTGGAGTACTTCGTAAATACTTGAAATATACCCAGCAATGTAATAAGTTATTATGAAACGAACGAAATGCACTTTTCGGCATTCATATTGTCATATTCCAAATAAATAGCAATTAAACCTTTTGAAATATCTTAGCGGAAAATTAATTTAAACCTCTGAAACTCATGTCTACGGAAGATAAAGTGTAGCAGGTTATGACTTACAGGTAAGTGAAACTTTTTGTATTTATTTTGTCATTTAATTTCTATTCTAATACTACAACCCGAGATAAAAATGTTCAGTCTCTCAGAGTCTCTGAAAGCGAGACTCGAGTCTCCGTCTTTCATCGAGTCTCTCTGGTGGCGCTGAGAGAGACTGTCGAGAGACTGTCGAAAAAACTGGTTAATGTCTCTGAACAAGAGACTTGAGTCGCTCATAGAGAGATCCTCATTTCGTATCCAGTCTCTGAACGAGAGAATGGAATCTTTAAACGAGAGTCTCGAATCTCTGAACGAGAGACTCGAATCTCTCAATAAGTGGTGTCTCGACATATTTCAGAGATCCCAGTGTTTCTACGAGAGACTCGAGTCTTTCAATTTTTCAGTTTTATTAATTCAGAATTTTATCGTTCGGGTCTCTCATACAGAGACTGTGAGAGATCCATAAAAACAGAGAATGAGAGACGCTGAAAGACTCTGAGAGACTGAAAATTTCTGTCTAAGGAAGGTGTAGGTATTCTTTTATTTAAAACTAAATGACCCTTATACATACATACGTCGGAAAATAAATTTGAAAGCACCTTAAACAGAGGGCCCTAGAAGGGAAATGCTAAAAATAATAAGAAAAATACTTTAAGTAATCCATAAGTACTCCATAAGTGCTTGAAGTATTTGTTACTAATTCAGCTATTTGAGGTCATAGAAATATACTTGAATGAATAAGAATACAGCCACTCACTTAATTATCAATTGAAAGTGTTAATTTCAGTAGTACTCGCATTGGATCATGCATTTAACCGAACTACTTCGTATTTGAAATAGCCTGAATTTACAAAAGAAGTTGAAAACCAAGATCATCAACTAACTTAATTTTTTATTATTTTTGTAATTTTTCTGTACTTCACTTTAACGTTAGAAATAAAACACTATTTATTGTGGTAAATTCACCCCCGATTCGTTTCTTCTACATAGCAGTTGTATTTGTTAAAATTTATGTATTTGATTCTTGAAAATGCCCTAATAAAGACGAAACTAGTCGAATAAACAATAAATAAGTAGTGTTTCATTTTTAACGTTAAAGTGAAGTATACAAAAGCTACAAAAATAATAAAAAATTGAATTATAATGGAGCTTCATAAAGTATCAATGGTCTCTAATCAATCATATTAACAGCAACTAACTACTATAGTTACTTGTCACTTAAAAGTTTGTAAGAGATTAATTTACCCAGTTTTTGCTACATATACAGTGTAAACTCTATATAACGACACTTACGGGACTCAACATTTTTCGGCGTTATAAAGAGTGGTCGTTAAATGGAGAGAAATAAAAGATATTATTTTACCATTCTACGATAATATGCATTTGCCAATATAGTACACATTTTGCACACGAACAGTATTATTAATACATTGCGTATAGCGTGTTATCTTCGTCTGATGTTTTTTGCTGCTCCAATATTTTAATTGTATTTTGTTACGTATCTTACTCATATCTTGAGATACTGCTAGATCAATTTGATTATATAAAAAGTATTTTTTTAATAGTTTNCTGCAAGCATCACATACTTCTCATTCTTCTTCGACAAGTTATTCGGTAATTTTGACGGTGCTTCGATACGTATCAAACACCTTGACTTAGATATAGTCGCTTCAGTTTAATTTTACCTGTTTTGGATTATAAAGTCAAAATTGTAAATCTCTTACTTTATTATTTATTACTGGGACAATAAATCTACTAACCCGTATACCTACCCTAGACAAAAATTTTCAGTCTCTCAGAGTCTTTCAGTCTTTCAGCGTTTCTGAGAGCGTCTTTCACAGTCTCTCAGTTATTACCTAGGTGTTTTTATGGTTCTCTCACAGTCTCTGTATGAGACTCGAACGATAAAATTGTTAATTCAGAGATTCGAGTCTCTCACAGAGAGACTGAATAAATAAAACGGAAAAATTGAGAGACTCAAGTCTCTCGTAGAAAGACTGGGATCTCTGGAATATGTTGACCTTAGAAAATTTTAACCATGTCTATCAAGACACCACTTTTTGAGAGATTCGAGTCTCTCGTTCAGAGACTGTATACGAAATGAGGATCTCTCTATGAGCGACTCCAGTCTCTCGTTCAGAGACGCTAAACTCGATGAGAGACGGAGACTCGAGTCTCGCTTTCAGAGACTCCGAGAGACTGAACATTTTTATCTCGGGTACCACAAGGAAGAGAAAGATACCCTTATCTTTCTCAGCTAGTTGCAAATAACAAACATTGCTGGTACATTATATAATTTGTGCATCTTTCTCTCCATTTAAACAGTTTATAGGGTTTGTCTCTCATGAATCTTAGATAAATTACAGTGGCGTTAAAACCAATTACAATGTACATAATCCAATTAAAAAATTAATAAAAAAAGCACAGAAGTTTTTATTGGGGCAGTTTAAGGTAATTGTGTTTATACTTTGCTCACTTTTGTCGTATTTTGCTTGTCTTGACAATTAACTGTTTACTTACTTTAAATTAATTGAATAACATACTTAATGTTCTCGTACGAAACATGGATAGGTATTCCCTGGAGTGAAATTTTCCGAAATTCTGTTAGACTGTGAACCGCTTATAATAGAAATTAATGACAATTCAACGAATTCTAAAGAGGATAAGTAATATACTCTTACACTTTCTATTGGTTTATATTTTTTATATCAATTTGCATAATCAACTTTGAACATCTTCATTTATTGTGTTTTAACTTTTGACGTTTTGACCTTTGCATTATGTACATTGTAATTATGTTATTTAAATACACTCCGAAAAAAAATTGGTTTTGTTCCCTTTTTTAAAAATGATATTAGATATGTGAGTAAAACTTGTCACCGCCATTGTAATTTATTCAAGATTCATGCAGTACAGAAACCTCAAAGATACAGTAGATTGACTTTTAAAGTCCGTTGATATCTTTACAACTTTTTATACCAACAGCACAGCAGGAGAACTATTGAACATTAGATAAGTGAAATCCTATGACATTGTTAGTTACTTAATAGTGGATTAATATGCAATATTAATTTGAAATCATTTTTTCGATTTTTTTAATTTTATTTTTTTTTATCTACCCACTATAAACTACCTCAAATTAATGAGGGAAAAATTGTTGCTGTTGTCACACCCCCGCCGGGAATCGAACCCGGGA